>NC_136959.1:66474508-66494508 GCF_032717465.1 Coenobita brevimanus | reverse complement strand
GCTGAAAAGAATCGTCTGAAGGATGAAACATTATGCAAGAATTAGCGCTTTTTCCTCTTCCCTTTCTCTCTCTCGCTCTCTCTTTTCCAGAATTTATGGGGATGCTTCAGTCAGCAATTTACTGCAGGAGACGCCGCCGCCTGCATGCACCTCGTATACTTCCATTATATTTACCTAAATGACCTACCAGCTGAGAGAGAGAGAGAGAGAGAGAGAGAGAGAGAGAGAGAGAGAGAGAGAGAGAGAGAGAGAGAGAGAGATCATCGGCACGAGCGTCCATTAAAAATTAAGTGTAAGCTAAAGAAGAACCATAAACGGAAGAGGAAGAGAAGGAGGGGGAAAACAGGAGGAAGAGGCAAGCGAAAGAGTCCTGGGAAAAATAAAACCCCGGAAAAACACTTAACCTCTTCCGTAAGTCCATGTTTTTTAATATTTCACTCTCGCTACTAACAAACAATTTTATTTGGCTTTGGACTGCCCATCAGAGTGAAGTGATGAATGAAGCCTAAATGAATGAAAAAAAAAATCCCTTGTTTTCAATTCATCTAAGGGGTATACAATCGTCTGGAGAGAGTAATGGAAAAAATTGTATTGTTTTGAAAGTGTTTAAAGTGAACGAATGCGAAGAAAATGAGGGAAAAGAAAGGTACGAAAATTGGAAATATAAATGGATAAAAGGGAAGACGAGAGATAAAGAATGAGAGACAAAAGGAGGCAGAGAAATATGAAACAGAGAGGACAAAGGCCCCCCCCTCATCTCTCTCTCTCTCACCTATACCCAACACAATGGCAGTCACAGAAGCAGGCCTCTCTGTGCATCGCCTCACACAAGACACGACAAAGAAATGCCAGTCGCTGAGAAAGACTTTGAGGTACAGAGAAGACCAAGACAAAGATGAATAGTTACAGGAAGTGGGTGAGTGTGAAGTTAGTAGGTGCGTTTGGGAGAGTAGAGAGAGGAGGAAAGTTGAGAGTGAACGCGAGAACAGGGCAGGGTGATGTGATGTAGCTGAGAGAGAGAGAGAGAGAGAGAGAGAGAGAGAGAGAGAGAGAGAGAGAGAATCATCTCATTTTACCCTCTCAAAAGGATGGCTAAGAAAAATGATGACCCATAAGAAAGGAAAAATTAAGGACCTCATAGTTCTCTCTCTCTCTCTCTCTCACACACACACACACACACACACCACGGTGATCCCCTCAATCCCTCGTTCTCGTGAAGCGGGTCGCACAGGACACCTAAACGGCCTGCTGTGGTTAATTACCCTATTGGTCCGCCGGTAAATTGCCCTCTACGGTTAATTGGGGTCTGGGAGGCTAACTGGAGCTCGTACAGGTAATATCCAGGAGGTCGTATACGGTTAACTGGTGTCTGGGAGGTTAAGTGAAGGTCGTGCGGTTAACTGGTGTCTGGGAGGGTAAGTGGAGGTCATACGGTTAACTGGTGTCTGGGAGGTTAAGTGGAGGTAGTATGGTTAACTGGTATCTCTAAGGTTAACTAGAATCAGGTTGGGGGGAAGGGGGAGAGAGAATGGTTAATGATGACTGGCTATCTGCTCGTGCCCCAAACAGCGGTCACCTCTCAACGTGGATGCTGGTGGAATGTCCTCGCATATGCTTGTCAATTTTGTATCCCTCTCCTTCTATCATCGCCACATCTATGGTCAATGCTCGTCTGAACTGTCTATCTGAATCCCCACCCCATTACGACAGGTTGGAATGGGGAACAGCAGAGTGGTCGTAGGTGGGAAGGGAGGTGTTGTTCAGGGGCATGAATGGGGGTAACAGGGGGTGTGGTACGGAGCAGGGATGTTTTTAAAAGGAAGAAAGAAGGTGGTGTAATTAATAAAGAATGTGGTCAACAGAGGGTGTGGTTAAAAGGGAGGGTGAAGGGAAGGCAGTGTGGTTAGCAGAGCACATAAAAACATCTGAAAAGAGGAAAACTGTAGGTATGATGGCTGGTGCAAAATGGGCGTTTCCAAACACTGGGGTGTGTGGTTAAGGGTATGGGTGTACCTGATGGTAAGGAGTGTATGTCTGGTTAATGGTAGGCTGTGTGGTTAATGGTAGGGTGTGTATGGTTAATGGTACGTTGTGTGCCGTTAATGGTAAGGTGTGTGTGTGTGTGTGTGTGTGTGTGTGTGTGTGTGTGTGTGTGTGTGTGTGTGTGTGTGTGTGTGTGTGTGTGTGTGTGTGTGTGTGTGTGTGTGTGTGTGTGTGTGTGTGTGGTTAATGTTAAGGGTGTGGCTAATGGTAAGGGTGTGGTTGATGGTAGGGGTGTGGTTAATAGTAATGAGTGTGTGGTTAATTGTAATTAGTGTATTGGTTTACGGTAAAGGGGTGTGTGGTTAATGGTATAGGGTATGTGGTTATGGTAAGGGGTGTGTGGTTAATGGTAAGGGGTGTGTGGTTAATGGTAAGGGGTGTGTGGTTAATGTAAGGAGTGTGTGGTTATGGTAAGGGGTGTGTGGATAATGGTAAGGGGTGTGTGGTTAATGGTAAGGGGTTTGTGGTTAATGGTAAGGGGTGTGTGGTTAATGTAAGGAGTGTGTGGTTAATGGTATAGGGTGTGTGGTTATGGTAAGGGATGTGTGGTTAATGGTAAGGGGTGTGTGGTTAATGGTAAGGGGTGTGTGGTTAATGGTAAGGGGTGTGTGGTTAATGTAAGGAGTGTGTGGTTATGGTAAGGGGTGTGTGGTTAATGGTAAGGGGTGTGTGGTTAATGGTAAGGGGTGTGTGGTTAATGGTAAGGGGTGTGTGGTTAATGGTAAGGGGTGTGTGGTTAATGGTAAGGGGTGTGTGGTTAATGGTAAGGGGTGTGGTTAATGGTGTGGGATGTGTGGTTAATTGGATCATTACGTGGGGTTACAGCGACCAAACCAAGCCCTCAGGGGAGGCATTAGTGTGAGAGGAGGGAAGAGTTTGGAGGAAGAAAGTAAGGAAGTAAGCAAGCGAAAGGAAAGGAAGAGAAGTGTGAAAGTAAGCGGGTGAGAGAGAGGGGGGGGTATGGAAGCGACGGGAAAGGAAGGAAAAGTAAGAAGGCAGGAGGGAGGGAGAGGGGAGGAAAGAATTGAGAAAGGATGTGAGAGAAAGACGGGAGGAAGGAAGCAAGGGAGAGGGAAGGAAGGAAGTGAGTAAGGATACATGAAAGAGGGGAACATGACTTGAATGGTTAATTTCTGAGGCAGGAAGGAGGGAAGGAGGAGAATGATGCAAGAGAAGGAAAGTGGGGTTGAAAGAAAAGACGAAGAAAAGGGAGCGAGAAAGGGACGGAAAGGGCAAGGAAAATGTTGAGAGAGAGAGAGAGAGAGAGAGAGAGAGAGATGCACCAAAGCTTTAGATAGATAAATGAAGAGAAAAGAGAAGCAAGAGAAATAAACATGTAAATTTATTCCAGACAAAAAAGCACAAGGATTATACAAGGGCTTCGTGGATACAACTGTGAAATCATATAATTTACTGAGACACAATGACAAACCTGAGAAAGACAGATATAGACAGATACTGATATGAAGAGAGATAGGTAGACAGACAAAGAAATAGATAAATAGACAGACAAAATAATAGACAGACAAGTAATTACACAAATATTTAGATAATACACATGGATTTACACAGGGACGATATACAGATAAACAATTAGAGGGATACACAAATATACACTCGTAGATAGATTTGCATACAATCCCTGGGCCGTAGTCACGTAGGCTTAGGTGGCTTAGTATCATCCCGTCCTTGGCGATTTATCCATCCATCATCCAAGCCTATGTTTCCCCATGAGATGCGAAGGAGCCCGGGGCTTGGCAAGTTGGTCCTGACATTTAAGATGAGAGTGACCATCCTCATTCATCCCTGAGTGGCATTACGTGAGCAGTAAACCCCAACCACCCCTTGGAGATAACCTACACAGGCTCAATCCGACTGGAGCGCCTTAATTACCCACTAAACCACCAGCCGCCATAATTTGGTTATATGGTTCCCACCCAGGGCAGCAAATGGTTTCCTGGTGTACAGGAAACCATTTGGCTTGTCACTCAGTGTAGAGTCACCCAGAGGCTGAAGGAAGAGGAAAGAATGAAGGAAAGAAAGACAGAAGAGGGAGTGTAAAGTCACCCGTGAGCAGAAGGAAGTGGAGGGAATGAAGGAAAGAAAGGCACGAAAGGGAGGAACGAAGAGAAGAAAGGGCAGACACCCAAAACAGCACCACATCGAGTAAGTGGAAGGTGAGCGTTATCATCCCAACCGGAATACCAACCCTTGTTTGAAAGTGCATATAATCTGTTCACTTAAACCAAATAAAAAAACTGTCATCTCTCCACCCTGAATGCTGAACTGCACCAAGAGATTAACATTAGACTATCTTGCTAGTCAGGAAGTGCTGTGGAATATTTTGTAGAGCTGCAGTATTGTCTTTGTCACTGAGCTACGGGAAATAGAATGCAAAATGACAAAAACCTCCGCCAAGTTGAAGTAAATGAACTATAGCACTACAGAGGACCACTGGGCCTCAGGGAACGGACACACACACACACACACACACACACACACACACACACACACACACACACACACACACACACACACACATTCAGTACATTATTGAACAAACACAAGGGGAAAGGAACTCATAAAGCGAGCCAATATAGCGCAAGAGAGTGTAAAAGTAATTAGTGGCGGCGCCTCTCAACATTTCCCGCGCCACCCTTCCTCTATTGCACCCGCCTTTACTTAATTCCACACTGTTATATCTATGACCCCCTCAACACTTTCCCTTTTACTTTTTCTTTTTTATCCGCTTTTTCGTGCAACCCGGGTGGATGGTGCGAGTTTTCGTGGGTGGGCCTGGAAAATGGGTTCAGTAGTTGGGTTCATGTACTCGTTGATTCGTCTGCGATAAATGATAGTAGTAGCTGTTGCTGGAGCCCCAGGTTCATCTGAAACGTGAACCCAGTGAACTGCAGGCTAAAGCTGCCCTTCAACAGATTATCATCCTCCTTTGGAGGGACAGGGAGGGAGGTGAGGGACGTGTGTATAACCAGGCAGCTCCATGGCCGTTATATTAATGCCACCACACGAAGGCGTCCCTCTTCAGCACCTCAGTATATGGTAAATTTCAATAATACGCATTTTCCAATAATTTGGCGTGGTAGTCTACATGTTCATGATCCAATGTAGTGTGGTAGTCTTGTTGCTCATGATCCACTTAACGCCAATTCTCTTCTGCCTAGTAAGTCACAGAAGGGTAAGAGTCGCCATTAACCCTATCACGGTCGGAACAACTCTACGGTCTTCTAATGCAGTTAGCGCCAGGCTAGGGTGTTGTGTCAGGGAAGTCCGAGAGTAATACACGACAATTACATAACGTGGTGGTCTGAGCGACTGCCTTGAATACAATTCTTACTTTAACGTATCCTAAAATTACCATCGCTTCATCTTGGATACTGACTTGTAACAACAGATGAACACTAGATTATGATGATAGTCACAAAGAAGGTCTATGGAAAGCATGTAGCGCCACAGGATTGTTTTTCCTGCCAATGAGCAACATGAAATAGGTACAAAGCGGCTATGAAAATCTGCGCCAATTTAATAAGAAGTACAGTAATAGTCAGGTGATAACGAGTTGTGGTATATGCCGGAGCCCTTACCAATCCGTCCTAGCCTAAACAGTGAGCTGAGGTGCAGCTGCCCCTCCTTAGTGACGACGCCAAGTAATGCAGGAAAGCAGTGATCAGGGCAACAGGTAATTCTCCTAGTCGGTCCGGAATGTTCCTGATAATCACAAATTTTTCATAAAATCGGTACTATTAACTGGGTAAAACCAGTAAATTATCTTTGTAGGTAGCAATGGAATTTAACAGACAAACTTTCAATGCTTTACTGTCAACGTCAAAGAAAAACAGGATTTTAAAAACGGTGACATAACGATGGCTTACTGTAACGATGACGACCAAGGTGATGATGATGATGATGATGATGTATTTCTTTTCAAAACCATATTTCACTCTAACCTACCCAACAGAGCCCCGTATTCCCACAATTTCATCCAAATCACCCTGTCTGAACATGAGGGAAAAAGGAGTATTGGAAGAATGGTGGGTGGGTGTGGAGGGGGAGTGAATGGTAATGTAAGAGGTTGGGGTGATGTGGGTGTGGGCGTGGGGGTGGGGGGTGAGTGAACACTATGAAGGTTTGGGACTGGGGTGTGGGTGAAGGTGAAGGGTAGGGAGATATGGACGTGGAGTTGGGGTGCGTGTGTGGATGTTGGGGGAGGCTAGAGGGGTGAAGGCCATTTGCTAGGGCATGGGGGTGGGACAGTGGGGAGGTGGGGTGAATAAAGAATACAGTATATGCAAGAGGTTTGGAGGAGGTTGACTTATGAAGGGTGGTGAAGGCAAGGGAAGTATGGTAATGGTGCTGGGGTTGGGGTGGGGGTATAGGTGGGGTGGGAAGTGTAGGGTATATGCAAATTCAATTACTGACAGCAGCAGCGGTGGTGGAGCGGCAGCAACTTTAACAGCAGTCTGGCCGGGACCTTAAACACGGCACAAAAGATCCCAGCTTAAATGCACGCCAAGAAGGGCACTATTACCGCCATTGCCACCACCCGGCTCCCCGCCTCCCTCCCTCTCTCTCTCTCTCTCTCTCTCACACACACACACACACACACACACACACACACATTCCCCTCCACTGTCCTCACGGGTCTTCTTTCATGTACTCCCTCTCCCCCTTCCTTGTAATGGCAGAAGTTGTATTGGTCTGGAATGGAGACAATACCAATTCTATATTTTACTTTTTTACCAATAACCTGACTCCACTTCGCTCTGAGCTGAACATCGAGAATTAGTGAAGTTCCGTATTGTCCTGGTATTAGCGAGGGAATTCTAAAACTTTTTTCGTAGGATATTTTTTTAAATCTTGGTACACTCTGGCGATTTTACTTGGTTGTGTAGAGTCTTATATTTCGACCTTAGTACTATTAGATGATTTTTACCTCTTAAAGGTTAATGGGAAGGCCTGTCAATCCGGAATTCAACATGTCTCCTAAACTGACAAAAATCGTCTGGTGGTATCATAAAGTAAAAGCGTCACTGTAGTACAAAGGTTTATAAATTTCTTACCCCTTCACTAAGAGAAGTCCTTCGAACATATTAATACCACCTACAGTAGAGAAAATAAAATAAAGGCGCCAATTGTGTGGAAAGGGTTAACGAAGACTGTTTCTTACTCCTTCACTACCTGAGGTTTCACCTAAAGTGGCTCCATCCCCATCCATCCATCCATCCATCTCTGCACTGCCCCATCAGGAGTGTGCGGGCTGAGGGAAAGGCAATTTAGTACAGACCATTTGGGCAAGAGTGACTGGTAATTCTTCCCTAAGCTGTGTTTTAAGGGTAATACACTCTATGCATCCCTTAGGTTATTACCCTTATGGGCCGAATGGTTGATGCTACTTAACCAACTAGACAACCAGGGGAATTTGTGGTGGTGATATGGTTTATAGCCAACGCATAATTTCTTGAAGTGCTAAAAACCATTTGCCTAGTGACAAATGCAGAATCACAAGTAGGCAGAACTACATCGGGTGATTAGATGATGGGCGCTCTCCAATGATCACTATTTTATTCTGTCTGCGGGCTCTTGTAGTGGAGAGGTAAAAGGAAAAAAAAAATCTCCATTATCCCAACAAAACAAGGCCTTTTCCATTCTTCATCTGCACAAACAGACGTACAGAAAGTTCCCAATGATTTCCTCACAATCCCTCCCATCCCCTCTGTTCGCTCCCGCCCCCTCTCGCTTCCCATCCATACTGACACTGAAAAACCACGGGGACATGACACAGGCCTGGTTCAATCATTTAAGCCGAATTGCTCACTCTGCGCCCCAGCCACTCTCACAGCTGCTTCTGATCCATCGTACAAACTCTGGATAATATATAGTAATATACCATGCAATGCTCTTAACCATTCACTTTATAATTAAACAAACAACAGAATAACTTACATACGTATATGCTCATATATATATATATATATATATATATATATATATATATATATATATATATATATATATATATATATATACACACTGTACACACACACAATTATATGGTATAGTGGACGTGGAAAAAAAATCGGGTGATCCTTACACTCATGCTACTTCCTACTTCCACACGTTTCTTTTTCAATACGTCAGAGGAATCAGTAGAAAATAGAGGTTCTTAAAGGCTACAACCACCTCTGGTTACAAGAATCACTGCTAATGTAAAGAAATCGGCTGGCAGTAGAAGGAACAAAATACATATAACGTGCTCGTAGTGATGAGGTTAAAAGCAGAGAAAAACACACGTATAAAACACAAAACGTAGAGCACAGTGAACGCAAAGGGAATAACGAGAGCACAGTGAACACTTACCTTCCACTGCGATAGTCAAACACGTATTACCGTACGTTACTGTCACTAACACAACATTTTATTTACAAAAGAAATCATACGCAGTCAAAGGGTTACCAACAATCTCTTTCACCCTTTCCCAAAGTTGACATATCTGGTTAACGCCTCGAGAGAGAGAGAGAGAGAGAGAGAGAGAGAGAGAGAGAGAGAGAGAGAGAGAGAGAGAGAGAGAGAGAGAGAGAGAGCATTTCACCGGGTCTGGCACAGTGATTGTAGGCTGTACACCGTAATTTCCTGTCTGCAGTCAGCGGGTGGTCGTGCAAACCGGTCCAATTTGCAGGCTTAGCACGGCAAAAACACTCCACACATCTCCACCGACGCCCTCACACACACACACACACACACACACACACACACACACAAACAAACACACACACACGATAGCGCTGCGGGACTGCTTTAATGCTCTTCAAATCTCTGTAGACTGAATTTACCGTCCTAAACTAAGAGGTAAAACTTGTATATATATGAACATCGTCTTCCACTGACTTTCTACGTAAAAAGTATCGGTAAGTTGGTCAGAAGGAGACTGGGTTATAATGTACAGTACTAGTATTCTCAAACAGTTCTGATCCGATTTTAACCGAACTTGGCGAGAAGAATGAGGGTCAGCCTGTTGCCACCCTCATATCCTCTCCTACCATATTATTTTTCCATCTTGGCTTTTTTCTCCTCCCTTTAACCACACCACAATCACACCAGGACACACCACCCTCTCTCACATAATCCCCCATCATTTCCATTTCAGTCATCCTCTTTTTTTAACCACTTCCCACACATAAACTGCGATAAACCGTCCTTCCACACATACCTTCTTCTTTCACCCCCAACTCCTACTTAAAATTTAACATAACATTCCAAAACCTTCCTTGGGGCAGAGAAATGTATGACTCTGCAAGGCAAAAAATGTATATAATCACAGAACAACAACTTCACTGCAATACTACCTATGAAGTCTACAATATCCTCATCACAACTACTACAACAACAATATCCGTAACAGTGGGGACGAGAGTAGATCCTTCATCAAAATTAGGTTAATCATAATAATTAAAAGAGTGACTCACAATCTGATTATATACACTTCTCTCTCTCTCTCTCGCTCTCTCGCTCTCTCACACACACACACACACACACACACACACACACACACACACACACACACACACACACACACACATACATACACACATGCACTCCATCCCAGTACCTTCTCATTATCCATCGATTTCCCCTCACATGACAATCTACATGCCAAAACTCAACTCTCTCTCTCTCTCTCTCTCTCTCTAAAATCTTGAGGACCTAATTCCCACGGCGAGAGAAAGCAGCATCGTTTAAAGAAATTAACTTAAGTAATGTTGGTACTTTGTCTTGGGGTGACGGGAGAATGCGGACGAAGAAAAAGAAAAAAATGAAGAAGAAATGCATGAGAAAAAGAATGAAGATGAGGAGTAAGATCAAATGAAAGAGGATGAGGAGAAAGAAAAACATGAGGATGAGGAAGAGATAGAGGTTGAGGATGAGGAGAAAGAAAATAAAAATGAGGATGAGGAGAGAAAATGGAAGAGGAAAATAAGAAAGGGAAAAGGGATGAGGATGATAATGATGAAAAATGACCTTGCATGAACGAGAAGGAAATGCAAATCAGAGAGAGAGAGAGAGAGAGAGAGAGAGGCAGCTTTAAATCCAAGCTAAAAATGTGACCCCAGAACAAAGAAGAGAAAATGAAAAAGGGAAGTAGAATGGGTGATACGTTTTAAAGGCGGCATGGGAATGAGCTGCTTACTTAGGCAGAAAGCGAGGGAAGAATAGAGGAGGAGGACGAGGAGAAACTAGGAACTGATGGAGAGAGAGAGAGAGAGAGAGAGAGAGAGAGAGAGAGAGAGCAACCAGGTGTATTCAGGTACCTCCAAGTCTAATCAGGAGATACTACGCCAAACTTTGTGTGTGTGTGTGTGTGTGTGTGTGTGTGTGTGTGTGTGTGTGTGTGTGTGTGTGTGTGTGTGTGTGTGTGTGTGTGTGTGTGTGTTACGGAGGAAGGGAACAAAAGAGTGCATCAGAGTAATTACCAAGTGAACAGGAAGCAAAGCTGGGCAGCAGTGAAAGAACTTACACCATCAAAAATCTTAACACAACGAAAATGATCCCAGTCAGGAGGAACAGCGGTTGACCTGAGCGGAAAAGGCCAACATAAAGAGGAAGCATGGATGATAAAAATTAAGGAAGAGAACAGAACGAAACAAAAATACTAATAACTGAACTGCAAAAAATGTAACGAAAGCAAAAGGTAAAAAAAACAAAAAAACATGAAAGGTCTAGAAATAAACAATGAACCTGGGAAAAAAAATGAAAACTAAAGGACCCATCAAGACAAAAAACAGGACTAAATGATGAACTGAGAAAGGAAAGGAAAGCAGGGGAAAAAAATCAGAAGTCCACGATTAATTCTGAAAAACTATGCAGAGCGATAATCAAAGAACAGAACTACGTAACAACGAAAAAGTTAAAGGTGGCCTAAAAAAAAATGATTAAGATACAAAACGAAAAACACTGAACTGAACGATAAACAATAACAACTGAATAAAACGAAAACTAAAGGGATAAAAAAGACAGGTGAAGGACGAGCTCCGGATGGTGGTGAGAGTGGAATGCAATGGAATTCAAGTAACTATCCACTTCCGATAGAGATGAGATTGGAGCAGATTGGTCTCTCTCTCCACAACACTATTCATCTGTGTTCATCGTCGCCAAAGCCGCAAATACAACCATCACCGCCACCACCACAAAGAAAAAGTTTTCGATCCTCCCCCCCACCTTTTCACCACATCACACCACAACATCGTCTCCCCAACCAAATCATCACCACATGTACCACCGCCACCCCATCACAAATCACTGCAACACCATCTCCACATCGCGAAACATTGTCCTTTCACCGCCACAAATTCAACCTCCCTCACCATCCTCTGCTCATCACACCAGACATACTCTCACGACCACATCAAACACAACCACCACCACAGGATAATTCTTGTCCCTATAACAGACTCAATATATTGGTGCAAAAGGTTAATTACAATACTGGCTTATGTATGTATGTAAGCATGGATGCATGTTTATATACTGGACTGTATGTGCGGTATGTATACGAATGCAGGTATATGCATGAATGAATGTGTTTAGATATATATATATATATAGAGAGAGAGAGAGAGTACATTATTGTTATTGTAACCAATCTTTGGTAAACAATTTAACTGCCTCTCTATATTGGCTTAGATATATGAGCATCTGTGTTTATGTTTCGTAACTGAAACACAAAGGCAGAGATTAACAGACAGAAAGACAGATAGACTAAAATTTATAACACAAACATACTCGTATGGAGAGAGACAGACAGTTAGTGGGTGAATGTGTGTTCGCATACAAGGTATATGCGTATATCTGCGAATAGCCTGCATGTATGTGTGTATGCATGTAACAGGTATGTATACTCTCACCAAAAAGTATCCGAACGCTATAAACACCATGCATTTTCAAATACATGACCGAAGAATTTGAAGCCAGCTTTCCTTGTGTGCTTCGCCAGCATTAATGGTTACTGCATCATACAACAGTGTCACACATACCAGTGTACGGGATGCACTGTGTGTCACTTCAAAATCAGACATGCAGGCCATTCCGAAATGACACGTCACGTTCTGCTCATTTTCACATCCATCATGCCCAGTCGTTTGGACGTGCGTGTGTGTGTGTGTGTGTGTGTGTGTGTGTGAGAGAGAGAGAGAGAGAGAGAGAGAGTGTGTGTAATCTGGCCCCACTCTAGTACCCACATCCCCCGCTTCACCAATGAACCACCCGAGGCTTCAACATGCATTGGATTTGGTAGGCAAACGTGGGACAAGGTGGGGAACAGGAGGAGGAGGGGAGGCGAGGGAAGAATGGAGGAAATGGTAGTATATAAAGAATGAAGAATGGAAGAAACGAGAAGAAAAATCAAGGGGAAGAAGAGAGGAAAAGAAGAATAAACCAAGAAGAATGTACGAGGACAAAACAGAGTAAAACATAAAATACCTAACCAACACAAAATAAAACTCCTGCTTCCATTCATATGAACAAGTATATACCGTATTAAAAAAAATATTTAATGAAAAGGATGAAGAGGTGGGGATGGTAGTGTGCCAAAAACTGTGGAAAGAAGGATGATGCAGTAAAATATGTAATGCCATCCCTATTTTTTTTTTCCAACGGCATAATTTTGTGTAATGGATGGTGGGTTAATAGTTTTACCGTCATCATGAAAATTTTTGAGTCCATAATAGGACGTACTGAAGAAAAAAAAAACGATAATGAAGGGATGGGAGTACATGTTTTACTGCCTCGACCTTGTTCCCACAGTTTTGAGCACTGCCATCCATACAACTTCATACATATTCTTTTTTTTTAAATATGAGTCTAATTGTTTTACAGATTTTAAGCTTATAAGTAAGAAAGCTCCAAAGGCTTTTGTAAGTTATTCAAACGAGTGTCGCAGCAACAGAGATTAATGAAGGCTCTGACTAACCCTCTCCCGATTGAAAAGTCTCTCCAGCTGAAGAAAATTTCCTGGCAAGCGAGAATCACCGACAGAGCGCAACACTCAATCAATGCGATAGGTATATGACAGAAATTTTTCACCTAGCTCTGTTATCGTAATCTTTGACCGACAGTTCTCAAACTTGAAATACTTCATCCTTGCGTGAAAATGAACACGTCCACTAAGTCTGGTTCAAACTGGATCAAAATTGTTTATGTTGACCTTGCTCAGTGACCCTGACCTTTGTTCTACGTCTGACCGTAAACAGATCCACCACGGTTAATACAAACTGCATAAAAACTTTCTGAGTTAAAGGACCGAAAGTTTGACTCTGTCCTGTAAACTTAAACCAGTTGTTCTCAAAAGTGCAAGACGTCACCCTTTGCTCACCCTCATTTCTTCAACTATTTTTTTTTTTCCTAAAACGGATCAAAACTGTACAAACTGATCTATTCCCGATCTCTGATATTTTTCGGGCAATACCGGAATCTACTGTGCGTCCGACCCAGGACAGCATGAAACCCCTCTATGAAAAAAAAAAAAAAAAAAAGTATTCGGTTTTGTCATTTTCGAGCTAATGGGGTCTAAGAAAGAAAGAGAAAAATATTGCGAAATCAGTATTGTTTTCGTCGACTGCGTTTTTCCATACAGTTTGCTTCTGTTTTAGCTACTTCAGATGTTTTAGGCACAGACAAGCATGAGGGTCGAGATGTTTCAGAAAATATACCTCCGTCTTTGGGAGTTACGAGGGATGATATTGTTAACGCTTCGGGGTACATCGGTGCCATCCCTAAACAGAGTACCGTACCTACCAACACTAACAAATAAGCTCTCAACACAAACGCAATACACACTAAAAAAAAAAAAAACTGCCAACAACAACAACAAAACGTCCAACACCACAAAAATAAAAAGCCTACCATTATAAAACAAAACCTGCCAACAACAAACACAAAACACCTGCCAACAACAAACACAAAACACCTGCCAACAACAAACACAAAACACCTGCCAACAACAAACACCCACCAACACTAAAGCAAATCACCTACCAAATAAAACACACAAAAACAAATAATCTACTAATACAAAAACAAAACACCTAATCACCTATTATCCCACCACAAAAAAACTCACCCACCATCCCACCACAAAAAACTCACCCACCATCCCACCACAAAAAACTCACCCACCATTCCACCACGGGCGTGAACCAACGGCGTGCCACCACAAAGCAAACAAAGCAGGTGGCAACACAATGAAGGTAACAGAGGTGATCCCGGGGCTTAACACGGTAATGGCGGCCTGTGGTATAAACTGAGAGGCGCTGATTGTTAATGGGAGCCCTCGTGACCTTAACCTCTACCCATTAGCCATTATTAACGCTCAACTTTACACATTCATACCCCTGCTTGCTGTTTACTCGTTCCTTGCATTGTTGGCTATATATATACTGAAGCTTCGTGTGGTGTAACAAAGACGCATCGAAATAACTGCATATACCAGTCATGTTCAAATTAAGGCACACGGATCGCATGTGGCTCTTATGGTCCTATGCTTTAACAAAAATACAAAAATGTGGAGACCTTGATTCGCAACCCACGTCATTTTCTATTCTCAAACAAACTGTGGAATCTACATTTGAGGGGGATACTTATAAATCACAAAATTACTGGACAAAAATATGAAGCGTAAGAAGGTTCTCGATAATCATTTTCAAATACAAAATATACAGTGACATACCGGGACCATAAAACCGGTATTCTTGTATCGTCACACTTGAGAATCTCACCCCACGCCACAGATGACCATGCATACTGGCTAATTGTGGAGTACACCGATCACACACGCGTGGAATGTCACAGGTTTTATTTAAGGAATGGGCCAAGGGGTCACGAGGTGCGGTCTTCGTCACTGCTCGCTGGCTACGTGTATAAGACAGAATATGTACGGTTGCGGACAAAAATATCGATCCTGAGAGAGAGAGAGAGAGTGTGAGAGAGAGTGTGTGTGTGTGTGTGTGTGTGTGTGTGTGTGTGTGTGTGTGTGTGTGTGTGTGTGTGTGTGTGTGTGTGTGTGTGTATTATTCGTGCAATCTATGTCAACATTAAAAAGATATACGAAGCAAAACTGAGGAAATGAAATGGGTAGTTTGGAAAATAAATCTTTAAGGAAGAGGTGCTAGGGAGCCTTCTTACCCGAGGAGAATACGAACCAAAAGGACGAACTATAAATTCCTTCTCCCGTCCTAGGAAAAAAATATAGTCTGGTTAATTTCTGTTAATGTCGACGTGACGCGCATCATGATAATACTGGGAAAAATAATAGTTGACGCATTTTTTCTTTAAGTTTCCCCTGGGTTTATGTCATTACCGTAGTTATAAAAAAGAAAACGTGTGTCCTGTATTTAATTACGGGAATTTAAGGCGAAATGAAGCTACAATTAACGCTGATACCGGTAGCTGACTCTCTCATGAACTGGACAGCTCTTTATAATAAGTTTACTCCAGTTGACGTTAAACCATTAGTCTATATACAGTATTCTATTCTGGCTGACACTACACCATTCTGTCCATCTGCGAGTGAGTCATAACAAATTAATATTCTTCCTTACATGGAAAAAATCGTCTGGTAAGAGCAAAAACAGTGGAGATAAATAAATAAGTAAATACATACATAAATACACAAATAGGTAAATAAATAAATAATAAGAGAGGAAAGCCTTAATGCTGAATATTGTTGCATAATGTTATCGTATATTCTGAAATAGAGGAGGAAGAACTATGAACGAGAGAGAGAGAGAGAGAGAGAGAGAGAGAGAGAATGTGTGTGTGTGTGTGTGTGTGTGTGTGTGTGTGTGTGTGTGTGTGTGTGTGTGTGTGTGTGTTATAGCAGTACATTACAGGCAAACAATAATGGACGATAAACCACACCACAGGCGACCATAACGCACTAATTGCCTTACCATACCCCTAACTTACGATACCGTTAATTTACAATAGCCCTTAACTTACGATATCCTTTGCTTACGATAACTTTAATTTACGATACCTTTGATTACTACATCTTTAACCTGCGATATCTTTAATTTACGATACCTCTACCTTACGATATCCTGAACTTACGATACCTTTAATTTACGATACCCCCAATTCACGATACCTTGAACTTACAATAACCTTAACTTAGAACACCTCTCATTCATGATACCCTGATCTTACGATACTCTTAACTAACGAAACAATTTACGATACTTTGACTTACGCCACGCTTAGTTTACGATACCTTAAGTTACGGTATTATATTCTGCAATACCCTTAAGACAGCCTTCAGCTATTTCCTTACCGTATGATAAATATACGATACCCTTTGAGTCTATATTTGATTAAAGATACATTCTAACTTACGATACCTTTCATTTACGATTGGCTAAATTTCCGATATCCTTTTATTCTAAATTTAGAGATAATTTTAACTCACGCTACCTTAAGTTTATGACAGGCAATACTTACGATACCTTAAGCTTCCTACACGCAATACTTACGAATAGTTTACGATAGGCAATACTTACGATACCTTAAGCTTACTATAGGCAATACTTACGACACCTTAAGTTTACGTTAGGCAATACTAACGACACCTTAAGTTTACGTAAGGCAATACTTACGATACCTTAAGTTTACGTAAGGCAATACTTACGATACCTTAAGTTTACGTTAGGCAACACTTACGACACCTTAAATTTACGACACCTTTGTTTTTACTCTTATGTCCCTTTAACCTCCTATATCTGACTTAAAACCACATCAGGTATATATTTTAAAGCGGTATTCTCAACCCTCTCGTATTCCCATCCAGCTAAGCATGGACGATTTTGTTCAGCTGAGTGGGTCATAGGAGCCTCAAAGTGATGGTGTTCATAATGATAACCCTCTCATCATCGGGGCAACTCAATATTTTACTGCGATTAACGGGAGACGATTTTATTTGGCTTGGTGATTCACAGCACACACACACACACACACACACACACACTTTTACACCACAAGCACCACACAAACTGCCACCCTCACAGCACCAACACACAGCTAGGGGTGAGAGTGTTGTGCATACGTTCCTGTGTACTGAGGAGAGGCGTGGGTGTATTGTGCGTGTTATGATCCCACACCTCTCGCCTAACCGCCCTACCTTGACACCTTACAGCAGATCCCATTGAAACACCTGACCACCTGAGATGCACGGAAAGATGGATGAATGAAGGGACGGATGAAAGGATGGATGGACGGAAGGAAAGATCGATAAAAACAAAGTAGACTAATGAATAAATATAGGAAAGAGAGAGAGAGAGAGAGAGAGAGAGAGAGAGAAATAGCAACGGTTCCCCTCGTAATGAAGGAATCAGAAGCTCTCCACTATCTCATTCCTTCCGATGTGGTCCTTGTATCAACTTTCTTACTGACATTATTTTATTCAGCTTGGGACCCACCCATAAGAAAGCGGGTGAAAACTATATTTACCATTTTATTACGATGCTTATTATTTTATTTATGACGGTCATACGAATGTACTGAGTCGAGGAAAGACCCCTTCGTTGTAAGAGGGTTAAAAGACTGGGTCTACAGTGAATGATTAGAGTAGGTAACCATGGCAATAAATTCTCAAGGTGGGATTCCAGGACACCTTTGACTGTTAGACTGGTTTTACTCTAACTTGACCCATATTTTCGTCCTTTTTCAGCTTATTTCACGTAGATCAATGGCAGAAGAAGAAAATGCTGTGGCTTCGTGTCCTTTCCACAGCCCTTCTTCCTGACTAGCATCCTATACTATCGTTCACCTCGTGTTACAACTCAGTGTTCAAGGTGAAGTGATGGCAAATTTAGGTCAAGTTAGAATAAACAGAGTATGGACGTGATCAGGCTGCATCCCGTATTACAGCACGTATTCACCAGCCATAATACGTAATACCTGCCGATGTTCCTCCTACATTTTTCTCTCCTCTCTCTCCCTTTTCAACTTCTCGCTCCACTCCTACCCTCCACCCCCACAATTTCCTCTTGTCAACGTGAGAAGCATAATTCCCTCCGGATGTCACTTTTTTCTCCCTCTCCTACCCTCCCTCCCTTCTCTCTCTCTCCTCTCTCTCTCTCTCTCTCTCTCTCTCTCTCTCTCTCTCTCACCTGGCCTCATATCAGCAGTAATCCCCTACCCTGGATCGCTCAGCATACAAATCACACCACAATCAATAGAGGGCGCCGCCACCCCCTTCCCTCATATCAAACTTACCTCTAACATTACACTTCCTGTTTCCCTCTCCCAAAATCCGTGCTCCTTCCCTCCTTACTTTCTCCCAAAATCTATACTCCTTCTCTCCTTACTTCCCTTTACGAACATGCTCTCTCCTTCATCCCAACACTTTCCTCCTTCCCTCCCTCAGTCTCCACGTCCCCGGCATCACGCACCGCCCTTCGTTATAATACGCTGCTTCTCTCCCTTCCTCCCTTCCTTTAATTTGTTCCACTTCCCTTCTTCCTTCTCTCACACACGACAAGCTCCACCCTCCCCCTTCTCTCTCTCTCCCTCTCTCTCTCTCTCTCTCTCTCTCTCTCTCTCTCACCTAATCCCTTTCTTGGTAACTTTCCCTTGCTAAATGATACAGCAAAGGGAATACTGAAGATAAAAGTCCTTCTCGTAGCGAAAGGGCTGAGACAACAAAAAGAATATCCTTCACCAGCAATCATAAAAACACGACCCTGTGCCTGTGATTGCTACGTAGTTTTACCTCTTTGTTTTACCGAAGATGAACAGATGAAGGAAAATAATAAAAGAATACTACTAATACTAATACTAATAACAGTAATAATAATCAATAATATTAAAATAAAAATATATACAAAAATAAAAAATGTGATTAGAGCTTCAGCACAACCACACACCCCTCCCCAGGCAAGGACAAGTCAGTCACTCGCCAGTGTTAAGGCACGTCTTCTTATCGGGTAAGGAAGCTCCCTAACACCCCTTCCTTAGCGATTTATTTTCGGATATGGCTGGTTAATATTACGATGTTTATGGAGAGTATGGCGATGCCTGAAGAATGTATATAACACAGGATATGACAGTAAGGGTTGATAAGCAAAATAGATCACATAGGAAAAGGTGTTAGGGAGCTTCCTTCACTGATGAGAAAGCCGGCCCATCACTCTCCACCACTTCCTCTACGATGGCGTCAATCAAGTTTCATTCTTGCTATTTCCATCGTACTTTTACTCAGTTTAAGGGACACCTGTCAGGGAAGGGGGTAGGTAAATTCACGGAGTCAGTCCACTACTCCACTACGCCTACTTCAACTTCAAGAGTATATCCGTCACTTTCCTCCCTGAATCTGTGTATCAAAGAGAGTCATCTAAGGATAAAGACGCGCACCGAGCTTCTCTCTAGTTAGGAACGTGAAAAGTACCGGTAGAAGACGTGAAACACTGAAAGAAATACGCGATCAGTGTGAACGGACAAAACATCACTCAACGCCATCTTCATACGAGTATATCCAATTTAGGGAAGAACTTTCGTGGAAGGTAAAAGGGACAATCACACCAGGAGAAGGGCGTAATCCATAATAAAAAAATAAAAAAAAGTGGAGGGAGCCTGTAATTGGAGCGCATTTTTCCCCTTCCGCCACACCGACACTGCCTTTAAGGGCTTCCGGGACCAACTTTTGTGCCGGCATCGCGCGAGAAGAGAACCCATTTGATGCAGGCCGACTTGATTCACTCCGCACTACAGCCCACTCCACCTTCCTGTCACTTCCCTAACTTCCACTCCACACAATTTCTCTCTCTCTCTCTCTCTCACACACACACACACACACACACACACAGACTGGGAAGGATCAGGGAACTTACAGGCAATCCCAGGACGAGAGCTCACCAAACTTATGTGACCATTGTCTTGTTATCCTGTCTCTAACT
>NC_136959.1:66464508-66469508 GCF_032717465.1 Coenobita brevimanus | reverse complement strand
GGAGACGCATTCCTAAGATTTCTGGCGCCTTTTGTCTCCCCCCCCCTCTCCCCGGCGGCGGATGGGAGGAGGGAGAGTGGAGGGAAGAGGGAGGAAAGAGTAAGAGGGGAGAGATGTGGGAGGGAGGGAGGAAGAAAGAAGGGATAGAAGGGGTGTATAAATAAAAAGAATTAGGGACGTGGATGAAGGAAACAAATGATGGGAGAGAGAGAGAGAGAGAGAGAGAGAGAGAGAGAGAGAGAGAGAGAATGTGAGAAGGAAGTGCGGGCTAGAGGGGGAGAGAAAGAGAAGGGAGGATAGAGGAAGCGGGAAAGGGTAGACAAGTGGGAGGGAGAAAGGATGAAAAGGGAGGTGAAGTAAGGTGGAAGGGAGAAGATAGGAACAAGGGAGAAATGAGGAAAACGGAAGAGAGTTGAGATGAGGGAGGGAGAGAGGAGGAAGAGAAGAGAGAGATGGACAATGTAAGAAAGAGGAAAGGGAGAGGATGGAGGAGGGTGGGTAGGGAAGGAGGGAGGAATTCGGAGGACGGGGTGGGGGGGGGTAGGAGGAACAAGAGAAAACAGGAGAAAAGACTAAGAAGGAAAGAACGGGGGAAGGGCGGAGGGAAAAAAATAGGGGGGGGGGAAGGGAAGGACAGGTGAGAAGGCAAAGAGAGGTATCTGAGAAGGAAATAGGGAAGGAGGGAGGGAAAAGAGTGTAGGGAAATGAAACGAAAGAAAAAACGAGAGAGAGAGAGAGAGAGAGAGAGAGTCCAATCCTACCAAATCTACATACATCAGCCACCTCCATTAACCGCTTACTCCATTAATACCTCTTCACCACCGGGACGTTACTCTTACCACCAGACGATTTTACTCAGCTCAGGAAAACCCCTCTCCTACTTCAAAAAGGGTTACGAGGGACGATTTCTAACCCCTTCACTACACGAGGCCTTCCCAAAGCTGAATAAAATCGTCTGGCAGTAGCATATGTAAACAGACGTAAATGCACTGAAAGGCTAAATATCTGGCCTATTCACTACATAACCCCATTCAGTAGGTGTAGTTTTACCAGTGTTGGATACATAATCGTCTTGTGGGAGAATGAAGACAGTACAAAAGCGGCATCATCATCATCATCATCATACTCTCGACTTCTTTGCGTCACTTCATTATGGGGTAAAGAGGCATCGTGCTAAAGGAATATATCAAACTGCAATAACCATCCCGCCCCGTTCTCCACAAACCGTCAAGGAAGCAAGACTGACATGATTACGATGTCCCGGTGCTGGAAGGGTTAATGGACTGTTTCTCATCCCCCACCAGAAAAGATCTCTCATGGGTAAAAATAATAATAATAATAATAATAATAATAACAAAAACTATGACAGGCAAGAATAAAACAATAAACGCATGATGACACCAACGGGGCTAAGTCAGAATTATATCGATTCTTTTTTTCGTGTAATTCTCCTCAGATGAAGAAACTCGTCTGGTGTCAGCCTGAATATGATACGTCAGCACGCCGATATCTGCTGAATAAACTTGTGTAGCGGCAGCAGGAGTAAAATATTAAACAGGTTAGGGTACTCATTCAGCATGCCATTCTCTTAATCCAACTCTCCACTCAGGCTTAATCCACTCCCCTGTTATCCTATTATCCATAGTAACTCGTTGATGTATAGTCTATTCTTGCCATCTACACAAGCTTTCATTCAACTTATGTGCGGCTTTTGGAACAGGAAAGGACTAATATGGCATCAGCAAACCATTCCGCTACTTAACATCCATCCCACGTTGTGAAAAATATCGTAGGAGACAGCATAAACGATACAATACGTCCTTCAGCTGAAAGGATTTTGAGGCAACCTGACACGAGGGGTGCAACATAACGCAGCCGCAATCACGCTATCCTCTTACTTTCACCTTAACTTGGCCCAGATGTTCGTCCTTGTGCAGCTTTTTTTCACGGAACTCTGCGGCAACAAAAGACAGTACAACGGCTCTACATCCTTTCCACAGCACCTCCTCGTGACTAGCGCCCTGTTCTTGCGTTAACCTCTCATAATAGCTCAGTATTCAAGATGGAGAGACGACAACTACGGGCCAAGTTAGATGAAAATTAGCAGAACAACATGGACAATTTATATTTTCTCGCTACGGCCAGACGAAATTCTTCAGTTTAACAGGGACCTCTAGAAAAGAAAGGGTCAAAATCTCCAGTAACTCCCTTCACATACGGTTTCTCGGGCTGAATGAAATTGTCTGGTGGAAAAGAGAACACGATAAATATGACGTTATAAATATTTCACTAAGGTTAATGCGAGGCGAAGTGTATGGGCCTTGAAAGAGACGTCCTGGGGTTGAAAGGGTTAGCAGTCCTCCTGTGTGTTTAATATCTCAACTTGTGTAATTCGTCCCTCCTTCCCCCCCAAAAAAAAAAAAAAATAAAATAATAATAATAATAATTGTAGCCCATCATATATTCTCCATCTTCTCATTCAATTCTTTCCTCTATTTTTCCTCTCCTTCTTATTTTTCTCATCTTTCTTTACATCCTTCCTCCCTCCCTCCCCTTCCCCCTATAAACTCCTCCTCCTCACCCAGCCAGTCTGTAGCCTGATCTCCCTCTGCCCCCGCCTGTCTCAGAAAGAAGGCAAAACTGAACACGCGCTGGAACCCGAGCACTGGAGAAAGAGATGACAAATAGATGCTTAGACAGACAGACAGATAGACAGACAGAAAGACTAACAGAGGTGGGTAGGCAGATAGACACATATACCATATAGATATATAGACTATAGACATACATACACATGTGCATACATACATACCTGGTATATAATGGAGAGAGAGAGAGAGAGAGAGAGAGAGAGAGAGTTAAAACTGACAATGAGAAACTGCAATGCTTAAAGCGAGGAACTGTGAAATAAGACACGACACAACAAAAAGGAAAATAGTGAAAAAAAAAGGGAGAAGGGGGAAGAGGAGACAGGGAGAAAATATAATGGTGGAAACTGAGAAGCCGTAACAGAAAACACAGGAACAGGTCACGAAAACTCAGAAGGGGAAAAATGCACCAAAAATGAGAAACCATACCGAAAAAAATGACAGAAACCAAAATTATAATCGAGAGAACTGAGATATGGTCCTGCAGAAGACTAAAAACTGAAACAAAACTAATAATGAAAGAAAACAAAGAATTAGATGAAAGGAAATTGAAACGTATGAAAACTGAAAACGTTAAAAAAAAATGACGAAAGAAAAATGAAAAATGGATAAAACTGAGAATACTAAAAAACCGAGCCAGCACACACACTCTCCCACGCAATGAAATTCCTTTGGCCCATAAGATAGGGGGGTGAAAAACGGGGAGGGAGGAGTGGGAAGTGGGGGACGGAAAAGAGTGAGAAGGAGGATGAAGAGGAGGAGGAGGAGGAGGAGAAATGAGAGGAGGACACGAAAAAATGAAGACGATGAAAATAATGTGTGTGTGTGTGTGTGTTATATACATATATATATATATACTGTATATATATATATATATATATATATATATATATATATATATATATATATATATATATACAGAGAGAGAGAGAGAGAGAGAGAGAGAGAGAGAGAGAGAGAGAGAGACTTAGAACACAAATTATGGGAGCGCTAAGAGAAGAATGGGAGTGAGAATTTCACAGCAAGAGGTAAGAACACATCCTCGGAGATGAAGAAGTCTGTGCGTTCATGGTGTCAACACAAACCCATTTATGATCAGAACAAATCAAGTGTTCTACTCCAGCCAGCGCCGGATAATTTTACATCCTTGTCTATACTGTCAACATTAATCCTCTCATGGCCGAAATAATCCTAGTCTTCTATTCTAGGTAATGGCAGACGATTTTTTCCATTTAAGTGGGCCACATGAGCCTACGAGAGAGGCACACAAAGGCACGTGACGTCTTTCACAGAGCGTACAAGTGAAGGCCAATCAGGGTAACGCACTGGACGACAGGAGGAGAGGCGGCAAGAGGGAAGGAAGGAGGAAGGAGTGGCATTCTGTGGGCACTAAACCTTAATCACACCTCGGATGCAAACCCTCATGGACCACATCTGCTTGAAGCATCTTCTCTCACTATCCACTTGGCATCCATTAAGTGGTATGGTTACCACCCAACGCAGTAAACTGTTTTCTGGGCAACAAGAAACCACTGGGATTGTCACTCGGTGTAGTAACATAGTTGAAGCAATACTGAATGGTGTGCGCCCCCACCGACCATGACGCTTGCCGAATTAAAAAAAAAAAAATCCTGTTACATTACTCAGGCAAGCCAGACCTACCAGCTAAATTTGGAAAGACGCCTCCGGTAAACCCGAATGCAATTTCTTCTCAAGCAAAAATTCACGACCGGTCAGGAACTTAGGCACCTCCCAATTTCCCATTCAATAATTCGGGCCACCAGCAATTTTCCACGTAGATTGCTCCTTCCCCCACCCCCATCCCCTGCATTGCCTTGTTCAATTTCCATCAATTACTGATGAATCTAGCAGCGACCCCACCCGTGCCGGAGCTGGCGCCGGCGTTAAGAGATAATTTCCTCCCCAGTTCGTCGGTGTTTGGACTCGCCCTTGTTAATATCGCCATCACCTGTCGTGGCGTCACCTGGCCAACGTCATGAGGGAACGACAGGGCAGGGAAAAGGAAGAGGCGGGATGGGGAAAGTGGAGGGCGGGAGTACGTGAAGAGAACGGGAGACAATAGAAAGGTATGGAAAACAAGATACGGTAGGGTAGTGACAAAATTAGGATACGCACGGACAAAGAGGCGGGAGAAGACAGGAAGAACAGAAGATAAAACACCCGAACAACACCCGCCTCTACCACTGGATCCCTAAACTAGGAGATGTTGTGAAATTTGTAAGAACTGCTTCACTAAGATACAAGAACCACCTGATGACAAAGATTCCACCTGATACGGCCCCACGAAGTTACAGTTTATTTCGAGACACTGTAACATAAAATACCCTCACA
>NC_136959.1:66432008-66459508 GCF_032717465.1 Coenobita brevimanus | reverse complement strand
AACGATAATCACATATACAAATGATAACTAATACCTAATACGGCAACACGCCCCTTGTACTGGGCACTAAGTAGAAGTGGGTGAGGCCACGAGTACCGGCACCAACCTTCCCTTCTACTCAGTCACTAAGATTTTGGTGAACATCGACCCCCCCCCCCCGCCCCACCTGCTCGGGCCGTCTCTCTCAATCTCTCTCCCATCTCTCTCCTCTCTCCATTTCCCTCCACCATCCCTTTCTTTCTTCCATCCACCTGTCTTCCCCCTTCATATTTTTTCTCAATTTCTATATAGATCCTCTCTTTCTTACTTTCCCACCTTCATATCTCTCCGCCATCCGTAAGTTTCCTCTCTTTCTCTTATCTCCTCCAAATCTCCTCTCCTGCCTCTCCTCTTCCTTCCTTTCTTCTTCACATCCTCCTCCCCATCTTTCCTCCATCCACTTACATCTCTCCATCCCTCAACAGCTTTCCCTCCTCTCTCCTTATCTTTCCTCCACTCACCTCTCTTCTTTCCATTGAATTAGTTTCCTCTTATCACATTCCCATCTCCTTCACTCACTCTCTCTCTCTCTCTCTCCGTTGCTCACCTCACCACCGGCTCACCCTCGCTCTTTTCACTTGTTATAACTGTCTTTGTTCTCTCACCCACATCCTCTCTTCCCTTTCACACGGTACCCCATTTACCCCTCCCTCTCTCTCTCTCTCTCTCATACGCACAAGTCACGACCTCAACACCCCAACATGTCTGGCTCAATCATGCACTCACACACACACACACACACACACACACACACACACACACACACACAAAGGGAACTTACAATGGGCAGGGATGGTTAGATGAATACTGTATATGGATACTGACAGACAGACAGACATGCTGAGAAATAGACGGATAGAGAGAGAGAGAGAGAGAGAGAGAGAGAGAGAGAGAGAGAGAGAGAGAGAGAGAGCCTGGCCTTTTCAAAATTTTCATGGTATTAAAAGGTAAAGAAATAATAATAATAATAATAATAATAATAATAATAATAATAACAACAACAACAACAAGAATTCTGAAACTGCTGCAGTAATACTCAAAGAACACCACATTCCAGATGAAAATACTTTTATCATTGCAGAACTAATATTAAGGGACTTTTGGTATGACTAAAACTTTTAAAGGATTTTGATCTGTGGCCTTGAGATCATGGTCAAGGTCATCCATACTATGCAACTCATGTTCACTCATGACCCACTACATTTCCACTGAGTCTGGTCAAACTCGGCCAAATACCTTCCGATTTAGCAACTTCCGGCATGAGGCGGCCATTTCGATTTTCCTCAATGTCTCTAAACGTACTTGCTTGATCTGAATATCAATACCCAGGTGCACTAGTATATGTTGACGACTACATACTGGAACATTTACAAGGCAATCGATGCAGTAGTTTTTGCTGCAGGAGAAAATATTAAAAGAATAACATATAGGGCGTTAGTACTGGAAAAAAAAAGAAAAAGAATGTGCCAAAAGAAGCCTGCAACCAAGATACACCACCCCTGAAAATTTCAAGTCTCTATCTCGAACGATCTTGGAATGCCAGCCCTCTAGATCTCCCCCCCCAAAAAAAAAAAAAAAAAAAATACAGTACCAGGAAGTACTCCATAGAATGTGCAGTTCCAAAAAATAATAATAATAATAATAATAATAACTAATAATAAATCCTAATATCAGAGTTGACTAAAGATGTAAGTGTGTGTGGTAAATTAAATCAATAAAGTCGATAAATAAAAAATTTCTTGGAAAAAACGGTAAAGCAGGTTAACTAACTAAAGTGAATATAAAAAAAAAAAATCCGTGAAGAAAAAAAGCTAAATAACGCATGAACTAAACTAGACGGGCGATCAGTGGAGCGCATCTCTCCGACAAGGGCAACGTAATTCCGGATCCAGAATCTGTAATACGACCCGGATCGGCCCCCAAAAGTTAATCAATTGTTCCCTGGGACATGGGCCATCTACCCACTAAAACTGGTCCGAATCTCTCTTTTAATTTTTGAGTAATCCTGCTAACAGACAACAGGGGTGAAATCATACTATCCTTGTTGGAGCGAAATATTACAAAATTAATATAGAATACAAGTTGTCCCATTTTCTTTGCGGATGAGATGCCAGGAAAGGGGGAACTGAAAAATACAAAACTGGCTCCTCCCAACTCTCTAATTAATAATCGAGGCGACTTAAAGGGACACGCTATCGTCCGGTACATTCTCCTTGGTCTAATCCCCTCTCTCTCTCTCTCTCTCTCTCTCCTTTCCTTTCGTTTTCTATCTTCCTCTCCCTTTTCCCCTTTCTCTCTTATACTTCTGTTTCCTCGTCTTATCTCTAATATTCTTTCCTTCACACTCTTCCTTGCTACCTTTCTCCCTCACCCTTTTCAACTCCCCCTCCCTCCTCTCTCTCTCTCTCTCTCTCTTTTACCTTGTGTCTACAGCAGGGCCACCAACTCTACGTACCTGCAGTGAAAGACCAACATGTTATTAAAACTTTCACACAAAACTTTATACAAATGAGTTAAAATCGTCTGACAAAGTTGTGTGATTTGCGTAATTATTTGTGGTAATGTTGTTATTGGGAAACTGTGTGTGTGTGTGTGTGTGTGTGTGTGTGTGTGTGTGTGTGTGTGTGTGTGTGTGTGTTATTATTATGACCACAATTATCATCACAACCACCAAAACAACCACTGCTACTAACCATAGTCACAATCAACACCAATACGGTCATTTACTACCACAATCACCATCCACACAATTATTCCTACAACCACCATCACCACTACCACCATCAACACGACCGCAGCAACTAACACCATCACTACCACCAACCATACAACCACTGACACTACCACAATCACCACCACCACCAACCACACAACAAGTCACTAAAACAATCATCGCTGCCACCACAATCACTGCTACCATCACGATCAACACCACCACAACCAACACAATCACAAACACTACCACTATCACCAACTTCACAACCACAACCACTTCCAAAAATCACCACTGACCCACAACCACAGCCGCAATCACAATCATCACCGTAACACAATCATCACTAGTACCACAATCGCCACGACCAAACCATCACAACCATTACTACTACCACTATCACCACCACCAACAAAAACAACCACACAACCAACGCTACTACCACAATTACCACCACCATCTACACCACCATTGCTACTACCATAATAATTACCACAACCACTATCATCTATACAACCACAATCATTACCACAACCACCACCTCAATCACCATTACCACCAGCATCGCCTCTTACCCTGGGCTGTTCTCTTACATATGGGACACTTTTTCTGCTGTCAGTCTATCCCCTTCCCCTCTCCCTGCCTCGGCCGCCCCGGGGTAGTGTCCAACAATCAGCGTCTTTCCCTTCTGGCAATCCTGAACCGGACAGGAACTGCTATCCGTTGACCTTTCATACATGGACTTTCCTTTTTCTCTCACTTACTTGATGCAGTTTACCTTCACGTAACTCTACACTGAGAAACAAGTAAAACTATTTCCTATACTCTACGAACGATTTGCTGTCTACGGTAACTACTGTATATCACCAACTACTGAATGTTTGGTGGTGTTGTGGGTTACGGCGTTCCAAGCGCTTGTGACCCACAGAGGTTTAAATCCAAGGGAAGGCTGGGGTTCACTGCTCACGTAATGCCACACAGGGAGGAGCGACTTGTTCTCTGGCCTTGAATATTTGTAGTAAGTACCTACAGTGTTTCCCCTGCAATCTTGCTGAAGCTATAAAGGACATGACGAGAAATATGTAAGTACATGAATACACAAGTACACATATTTCTCGCATAAAATATACAGCATATAATGATCTCAAGAGTCCTTATTCCCTCCTGTGGACCCCCCGAAAGGAGCTGACAATGACAGGTCCGCCTCCAGGCTACGTTACCCTCACATACTTCCCTCACTCTGCCATTTGTCCTGCTCATCCATCTCTCCCACCACTGTACTGCTGCACTCTCTCCTTTCATATCATAATATTATGGTCTTACTCTTCCAGTACTACTGTCAGTTTCATTAAAGACTTTCATTGTGACAATCACTGAATAATCTTTATGTATCTGAATACCACTTTGCTAATATTCTTTATCCACTTAGTACTTCTACATCTCACACTTATCACCCTATCCTTCACCAAAAAATATTAATGGTTTTTATAGTATTTATATCACTCATCCTGGTTAAGACCATGTGTGTGTGTCACTGTACCCTACCCATACAATACAGGCTACTACATGCATGCTGAATTATTCTCTTGTGTACGAGGACGTTCTTACCTTATTCTTGTTTCTTTCAGACCATGTTATTCACATTAGGAACTGCCTCTCGTGTAAAAGGGATTCATGATGGCTGTACCTGATCTAACCATCTCAAAAAGGCTACGGTAACACTAAATACACACCATGCGGACAAAGATGTAATAAATCGATAAAACATACCATCAGAATGAAGGCACTGATTCCGGGGACTCCTTTTTAATATTACTCTTGCCTTCGGACGATTTCATTCAGCTTAGGGGAGACTTTTCGAATTGGAGGGGTTAAACACGGCCTTAATAAACCCCTCCAGTATGAGATGTCTTTCCTAGGTTAACTAAAATCATCTGGCAGCAGTAAAAGTAAACTAAATATGGCGTCACATGGATTCAAGGGGCTAAATTCTGATACTTGTTCCGTCTCTTGAAAATCACATCCTCACCATCTAATCCTTCCCCTGCCACCCTCCATCCTAACGACATGGGAATAAGCCAAACAATAATTTCCAGTGCTATCCTTATCAGTGACGATGACGCACAGGCTGACAGATAGACCGACGCTGAACTGTACCAGGCAGCAACTGAACATTAAAGCAACTGTATATACTGCAACGTGACAGAAAACTCCATCTATTGTACCCTGATAGATAAAACTACAAAACTAAATAACTGCACCCTCAGAGACCAAAATTATCTATTGCACCCTCACAGTAAACCTCATAAACAAATCAATCTAGAGTACCCTGATAGATAGAACGTATCCACTGTGCCCTCATTGATAAAACTACATCCACTACATCGATCAATCCAACAGCATCGATTACGGCCTGGCAGAACTAAAGGCAAGCCCATGGTGTAAAAAAAATGGGTTAATGGGTAAAAATGATGGTGTGAATGGGCAGTTATAGCGCTTAGTGGCTGTGGGGGTGATTAGGGTGGTAAAGATGGTGTATGTGTGTGTGTGTGTGTGTGTGTGTGTGGACGGATAAACACACACACGCGCAGAGAGAGAGAGAGAGAGAGAGAGAGAGAGAGTCTATGATAAAAAATATGCGGTAATGACATAACAGTAAGGATGATGATGATGATGATGATGATGATGATAAGTGTGAAATATACCACTAAAATCCGCAACATAATCATTTCATTCCGTGAAAACACAACAATTTAAAGATAAAATCAATTAATTAACATCTTCTCCCTCTTGTCTCTCCCTTTCCCTTGTCCTCCCCCGCTGCCACTACCACCTGTTGAGAGAGAGAGAGAGAGAGAGAGAGAGAGAGAGAGAGAGAGAGAGAGGCAAAGTTAAAAATACTATACTCTCCCCCACCGTCACTCCTTCACTTATCACTCACCCGCTCGGGAAAGAAAGAAAGAAAAAGAAAGAAGGGAAAATATCAACCAATCAAGACAGAAGGAATATAAGAAGGAAGGGAAGTCGAGATGAAGATGAGAGGGAAAATAAGAAAAGGAATAAGAACAGAAACAGAGGACATATAAACAAAAACAAAAAACACAGTAAAAGAGAAGAATTATCAAAGGAAGAGAAAACCAAAATGAAAATGGGAGACACATGAAAAGAAAATGAAGACAAATAAGAAGGGGAAGAAAAGGGTGTTCAAAGATTATGAAATCGAGGGTGAAGAGGGACCAAGAAAAAAAAAAAAAAGGAAAGACAAACGCAAAACAAAAAAGAAGTCAACACACACACACACACACACACACACACACACACACACACACACACACACACACACACACACACACACAGAAACAAAAGACAATAAAAAATGTACTCTCCACTCCGACCAGGACCACACCACGTCACAGCCCTCCTCACCCCTGACATCACGAGAGAGAGAGAGAGAGAGAGAGAGAGAGAACCCACAGACCTGATCCAAGCATTCCTCACTCTACCTTAACTATTATAATACAAAAGGGGGTAAACAGAAAATTAAAAGACAATCAACACAACAACAACGCAGCATCATAACAGGTAAACAGAAAAAAATAAATATACGAGTAAATACAAAACTGCGACCTTCTGACAAAAGCTGATACATTTATAGTCCATGAGAAATATTCCTCACTCAAACTATGATCCTTTACGTACAATGGCGTCTTTTCAAAATCACTTCTTGCTAGTCATCCAATATTTTTCAGCTCTGGGAGACCTCTCGTAATAATAATAATAATAATAACATGTATCATATATAACCTTAATTCCTGCATATCTTGCCCTAAGTTGACCTGACTACATAGGCACCCAAACCTAATATGCCCCAGGCCACAATGACCCACCCAACTGACCCTCCTTAATGAACCACTCACTAATAATACTACCACGTTCCATTCATTACTCCGCCTCGCCCAATATTTGACCTGGGATGACCTAATATTGACCCCGGTTCGCCTAAAAGCATCCCAATCCCCTCTCATTACTACCCAACCAGCCCCGACACACACACACACACACACACACACAGGCTCTTGTTCTTAGGCTCGGTGGAAGTCTTCCCTTGAGCCGGCTTTATTCTCTCTCTCTCTCCAGTGTGTGTGTGTGTGTGTGTGTGTGTGTGTGTGTGTGTGTGTGTGTGTGTGTGTGTGTGTGTGTGTGTGTGTGTGTGTGTGTGTGTGTGTGTGTGTGTGTGTGTGTGTGTGTGTGTGTGTGTGTGTGTGTGTGTGTGTGTGTGTGTGTGTGTGTGTGTGTGTGTGTGTGTGTGTGTGTTAGAAGTGAAGGGGCCTCGCAGCTCACCAAGTGCCCTAGGCCCCGCTTAGGTTAAACATGCCCCTACACACATCCCCGCTAATAGCACTGTACCAGGCATGGACGTGGCAAACCCTAGCATGTACTGTACGTGGATGGTAAGTATAAGTGCTGGAGGGACATGTGAAGGTGCGTGTCACGTGCAAGGACTACAAGTATAAACCCAGAGTCGAGCACATAAAAGAGAAGGAAATGCATAAAATTAGGTAGTTGCGAAGGAAAGAAATCGATTATACTAAAATACATGAGAGTTTGCAAAGTTATGTTCCAATTCCCAGCCAAACCAGCCATCCAATAAACTCAGCTCACATGACGTACACATCCCCTTCCCCTACCAGCATGGATGTGCCTCATAATTCCCGCCACAAACTTTCCCACCATAATCTGACCCAATAACCTCATCCCACACGACTTGATGCAACTTTTGGCTTCCTCACTAAAACTTTACCTTAGCTGACCAGACCTGACCCAAAGCTGATCCCACCTGACCTGAGCTGGCAAAATGACCATAACACCTGACCTAGCCTGAGCAAAACAAGCCTAATCTATACATGTTAAACAAATCCTCATCAATATTTCTCATTAATCCAACTCTAGAAACAGTTAGGAATCCCATTTTCAGGGGCCCGGCAGTCCTTCCACCCACCACACTCAAATACCATCTCATTTGAGCAGGGCACAGATACCGAACACTCGATAATACAAACTGGAAATGGTACCTCATCGATGTGATGGTATTAGCAGGGATGTTCATTAATGCCATGTCCGTGGAGCTTGTGGCATAATCAATAAAGAAGTATCACCCTAATTATCATTATTCTAACCTTGCGTTCCTCTAAGACATGTAGTGAAGATCCGGAAACAACGAAAAATATAAAAAAGGCGGGAGAAGTATTACACAAGCATGTTCAGCCAACAGCCTACAAATTGACACATCACTCAAGTTTTCGAAATGAATATTCTCGAACTGTTCTCTGACTCAGTTAAAAGTAGTGGTCAAGTGGTCAGAGTTCAATCGCAGGCCGGGTCAAACAGTTAGTGGATTTGAATTTTATTTAAAAAAATAATGACAACAGATGCTCCAGATGACCCACCGACATGCCATAAGAACATCTCCACAAAGTCACCTACATCTTCAGTGGGACGGCCCCGGCATGGGATTATTTAAAATGATCGGTGGTTATTAGCGTCGAAGCGAAATGCTGGGCCTCAGGAAGGGAACTCAATTCTATGACCAGACTAAGGTATATATAAAAAATATATCTCTCTATCTATATAGTGTGTATGTCCAGCGGTCTAATCCTCTAGTCTACCACCTGACCACATCTAACCTACCCAGGCCGCCTAGTCTGGCCTGGGCTGCCGTCCACCAGCCAATAAGAAGAGTGAACGGGCCGGGGAGCACATAAAACTACACGTAATCCGACCACTGACAATGAGGGGGAGGGAGAGATAAGTGAGGGAGGGGGATGTTGGAGAAAGGGAGAGGAAATGCTGAAAAATGAGAGGGGGAGGGAGGAAGGAACTAGATGAGAAAGTTGGATGGGAGGCGAGGTAAAGGGGAGATAGAGGACAGGGAGGAAGATGATGTGTTGGAGGAACAAGGGAGACTGAAAGTTAAAAGGAAGGGAGCACATGTGGAAGAAACAAGAGGGAATGAGAGATGAAGACAAAGGAGGGGGCGTAACGGGGGAGAGAAAGAAGGAAGGGAGGAGGTTGAGGCAGAAAGAAGAGGGGATGAGAGAAGAACAAAGGGGGGGGGTTGTTACACGGGACGAAGGGGAGCGGTATCTTAGTCCTTGAGTGAGGGGGGGGGGGATATCTGGTAAGGGTTTAAAAATAGGAAAATGAAAAGAAAAGAATGAAATCAAAATTATAATTATTAGAATCATCATCGGAGTATCCAGCCAAACATTTCTTCTTCAATCAATTGCAACTAAAGCCTTCCACATTAAAAAAAAGTTTTGCTGTCAGTTCATCTGTTTTTCACCGGTATGAATCACCAAAAACATCAGTTATAATAATAATAATAATAATAATAATAATAATAATAATGATACAATAGAAAATTTTACAGAACACAAAAAATGTAAAAAGATCTGCTGCAAACAAAAAGGTTCACTGTAATTACTTGCCAAACAGCCTCTTTCGCATACTCTCTCTCTCTCTCTCTCTCTCTCTCTCTCGTAACACTTCACTCTTCAGCCTACCACTTCACTTCACACTCTTTAACCCTCCCTCTCACACCTTTAACCTGACAAGCCTTATACAACACCCACGGGTACTTGGTCGTCTCCTCTGCTTCCCGATGAGCTGCTCTCTCTCTCTCTCTCTCTCTCTCTCTCCTATTGACTGGGGACTTCTTCCTTTCTTTCATCTCGCTCAGTTACCTCCCTCCATTCAATCTCTCCCTCCTTCCCTCCCTCCCTTCCACTCTCCCTCCACACTGAAGTTCTGTCTAATATTGGTCTCCCCATTAGTTCCTTCCCTCCCTCGCTTTCCTTTCACCCTCCTAGACAATTCTCTTTCCCTTCCTGCCTCTCCATCCTGATACTTCTCTCTCTCTCTCTCTCTCTCTCTCTCTCTCTCTCACTCTCTTATCTTCCTTATCTATTTGCTTCAAACTCCTTTATTTTCTATGTCTCTCCTTACCTGCGCCTTGATTACCTCGCATCACCACCATTACCCTCCCCATCACTATCACCATCACCACCTTCATCTCTCTTATTATTGTACCTCCTTCACTCTCACCATCTTTACTGTACTCTCTCTCTCTCTCGTAAACTGCCGCCTAGCGTCTAAATTACCTAGCATCACCACCATTACCCTCACCAGCACAGGAAGAATGTTCATCTCCACACCTCACCTCACCCCATCCAATTTATCACTTCACCTCACCTTATTCCACCCCACCTGGCATCTCATTTCATCTCCCACGGTATGGCGTTCACCTCTCACGTAACCTCATATCATATCCTATCCTCACTTCACCTCTCACGTCATGTTCGACCCACACCAGGCTTCACAGATCACCTCACTTCATCTCACCTACTATTACCCAGCACCTCATCTCACCTCACGTCACCTCTCTTTATTCTCCTTCGGTAACTTTCATCACTAGAGATACTTCCGTCTGAGTAAAATCGTAAGGTCGAAGCAAGAATAAAGACATACCTATTTCAATTCAGAATCCGTGCGCGCGCACACACACACACACACACACACACACACACACACACACACACACACACACACACACACACACACACGCAGTTCAGAAAGCGGTCACGTAGCGGGGCTGAGGTGGTGAATAGACTGTGACTAGAGTGGGACCGACCCTTACACACACACACACACACACACACACACACACACACATGCAGGTACACACACACACACACACACACACACACACACACACACACAGATACACTCACACATGCAGTTACACACACACACACACACACACACACACACACACACACACACACACACACACACACACACACACACACACACACACACACACACACACACACACACACACACACACACTTTCCATGTTTAGCGGTACTCGTGGAAAAACAAATTATGAATCTAAGTTGAAGTGCGCGTGTGATTTTACGCTGTCAGCAAAGGCAATGGAAGTAATGATTTCACCCCTGTCTACATGTGTGTCTGTGTGTCCTTACTGGGGACATGAGGCCTTGAATCCTGGCGCATTTGTGAGGAGAATGCAAAAGGACTATAACGATGTCCATGATGACGATGCTGATGATGAAATTCAAATATATTTCTGAGTAGTTCTGGCTCCCTCACCCTCGTAATAATCCCCGTTTAAATGTTTAATTCTCTCAGTATTAGAAAGGATAAATATGTCGTCGTTATAACCCTATTCCCACTACTAAAAGCCTTCACAACGAGGACCCAGGCCAGCTGTACTGTATTTTTGCAACTATCAAACGACTTATTCAATGTGGGAGACTTTCAGAACTCCTGGGGTTGGATATAACTTTCCACAGTTGAATAAAACTACATCGACAGTATAATCACACAGAAAAAAATGTACTCTGCGTTGGTGGGTAATATTATCGGAGCACACCCACCCCAGAAACAAGAGAGAAAAACACAAGGTAAAACTACAAAGGATGATCACACAGCACAGCCAGGATGCTCCCGAACCTTGACCCAGATCTCTTCTCCATCAAACTCAAATAATTTCATCCCATCCTCACATACAGTAAGCGCCAAGTTTGATCTGAATCGGATCAAGCATTCATGACATGGTTTCCGCATCCTGAACTCTGACCTACAGCCGTGACCATGAACTCTGATCCATCTGCAACAAAATCAAACCAATTCTTCACAAATCCACACACAATGTATTTGCCAGTTGTGATCTAAATCTAATTCTGTTAACATCAACACATACATATATATACATACTGCAGAAACAGACTAGATCACAAGAGGTACGCCTTATGTGACACTGACCATCATCAAAGAGCCAAGGGATGGGTTTCAGTTTACTATACAAGCCTGCAAAAAATAACCTGTGGGTAAGTTTATATTTGTATGTTTTTCTGCACCCACCTACTCCTGCACTGATCCATCCAGACAGTAGGGGCTGGGGGCTGGTTACTGAGTCCACAAATTTATGTCAAGGGTAATCATCAGTTACACGTTAATTAATGGGCGGTTTGATGTTAAAAATAAGCCCCAACCATTCTTCGGACTTTAATCCTTATGGGCCACATCTGGCTGGCGCGCCTTAACCCACTTAAGTAGCAGGTGTCCACTTATTTTGTTTTTCGGTTAGCACACAATAACCTAACCTAACCTAACCAAACCTATAAGTGATTTCCTGGACTACAGGAAGCCATTTGGTTTGTCACTCTGTATAACAAGATTTATCAGCAACCGAGTGCATGGCGGACGACACCACCTGCCTTAAGATTTAAACCCTTAAGCCTGGAGGAACAATTTGCCTAACACCAAACGAAATTATTCGCCGCTGGGAAACCTCACAAGGTCTGGGGGTTGAAGGATGACAAAATATGAATGAAAGAACAAAAGACGAGTAGATTGCATTATATTTATGGAGCACTGGGGCTTCCCCACAGCCAGTAATCCGTCCGTAATTGTGTCCGTAATAAGGCTGGTGTGTGGTGTCCCCAGCGGTGTGGGTGAGGGACCACAGTAATTACTTTTCTAGGAGGCACTGCCGCAACCCTCACCCTCCACCCCCACCCACCCCCCTCCCCGCCTTCAGGGACTCCCTCTATATACCTGCAGGTAGCTCCCTCTGTTACTATTAACGCTACACGAGGATTTATGAACTACACTCCGTCCAGTTTAACTGATAAAATTTCCATCTCTCCATTCAGAATGCTGAGCTGTATTAAGTTAACATTATTACGTGATGCGAGTCACGACGAACTATGTAAAGAATGTAGAGCTGTACTGTAGTATTCTCATAATTTGTCACTGAACTACGGGAAATATGCTCCACGAGAACGAAAATCTCCGTCAAATTAAGGTGGACGCACCACACATGTATTACCTGCTTCAATTTTGACCAAACACCACACTGATGCGATGTACTCATTCTAATACGAAACTATTTTATGCAAACTTAAGGAATCAAAGGCCAACAGCATGCAAAAGTTGTTCCTTCCAATGAAGCTCAAAAGAAAACTAAAGCAAGAATCGTTCATTTCGATATACATCCACATACTGCGTCTGGATGATTAGAGGTCGTAAACAGAAGGAAGAGTAGACTGAGTATATCGTCCAGTACTGACCAGCTATTAACATTACAGAAAAGAGAGAATACAGGTTAACGCTTGCAATGAAGAGCTGGACAGAAAAGAGAAAGTGTGTGTGTAAAATGGCAGGTGCAGCGTTCGTTCCTACCACAAAGGGACTGGCACACAGGCAGTAGGGTAAGAACAGTGTCTTGTGTAAAAATAGAGAGCGATACAACACAGCAGTGAAGGCGGCCAGGAAAAGGATGGCACTATGGACAAGAAAAGGCTCTAACTCCACCTTGTGTAAGTACCGTGTGTGGAGAACCCCCTAAAGAAAGTATCGAATGAGTTCACCACGTGCGAGGAATAATGTGATATCTCTGTATATAATTTTCTGTTCTGTTTCTGGATCCTACCCTGTTCTTTTTATAACTGAGAAAAAACAATCAGAATTATTATAATGACAGAAAACACCATAAAGCGAAATGCTCTAATTAAAAATAAACCAAGAGTGAGAATTCAACCCAAATGACTCAAAAATAACTGGATTAAGTGACTAACTGAGTGGCAGGTGGAGTAATTAATTGAGAGGATCACAGACAGGACCAATCAGAAGACTCTCTCTCTCTCTCTCTCCCTCTCTCTCTCTCTCATTTCTGTTTTACCCGTTTTCCTGTGTTATTTTCCTTCACCGCACCCTTAGTTATCTTGAGTGGCGAAAGGTCGAAGATGCATGACCAACCATAATTAGGCTGCCAACACTTATGTACTTGAAAATGACTACCGTAAATATGCATGCAAAAACGCTGTCAAAACTAAGGATAGTTATATTACTTTACATATGAACTACAAGATAATCAACTACGCAGCTGATAACTTACTTGTCGGTACATTTTCTCGGGAAATTTAATCTCCCAGATATAATGTTGAAAATAAGTAAGATTTCATTTCCGCATAAACTCTCAAATACACAAAAGCAATGCGTTTCCAGAGCAATTTAATAATGGACATAGAACCAAAAACTATTCAAGAGAAAAACTAATACACGAACTTAACATATTATATACAAATTAAAAAAAAAAATGCAATTAGGCCACGCTGTGTTATGCTACGTGTTAGGTATCATCCTCGCCACTTTCAAAAGATTTTATTCACCTTAGTACAGATCGCTTGAAATGACAGCTGGGGGGGGGGGGGAGTCACATCTCAACCCACCAGATCGAAAAGTCAGGGCTAAGACTTTAAGAATTTCTACACACAAAAAACATCATGGAAGAAATACGTCCTCGCACTGAAGAGTAAAAAAAATCAACAGAACGGAGTACAGAAGAAGGTGGAAATGAATGTACGAATGAATGAATGACGGGATGAGGAACACAACAAATTAGAGAGATTAAACACAGGAAGAAGGGAAGTTAAAAAAAAAAGAAAGCGGGGTGGATTATGAGACACAAAAAGGAGAAAAAAAAAAAGGAGGAGGGAAGGAAGGAGATTAAGAAGAGAGATAATGGTGAGACAGGAGGGAGGGAGGGAGGAAGGGGACCTAAGTAAGTAATTAAGGAGTGAGGAAGGAAGAGAAGGAAGGAAGAAAATATGGACGGAAGGAAGGAAGGTGGGAAATAAGATGCGATTTAAAAAAGGTACAAAACAAACAAATAAAAGCAAGAATGAATGAAAGGAAGGAAAGAAAGAAGGACGGAGAAGGGAAAGGAGGAATTTAAGAAGGAAGAAGCAGGATGGGAAAGAAATGAAGGGACAGATAAAGTAAGTAATACAGGACTGAAAGAAGGAAGAATGAAAGGAATGAAAAATGGAAGAATAAAGGAAAGGAATAAAGAAAGGTGGAAGGAAGGAAGGAAGGAGGGAAGGGAAGGGAAGGGAAGGGAAGGGAAGGGAAGGAAAGGAAAGGAAAGGAAAGGAAAGGAAGGATGGATGGATGGGAGGGAGGGAGGAAGGAAGGAAGGAGAACGAAAGAAAGAAAGAAAGAAAGAAAGAAAGAGAAAGAAAGAAAGAAAAATGGAAGGAATGGAAAGGAAGCACACAAGGAAGAAAAACGATGGCAGGAGAGACAGATGGTGAGAAAAAAGTAGGAAATGGAAAGAACGAAAGAAAAGGAAGTAAAAAGGAAAGGAAGGAGCGCATATGGAAAAAAAAAAAAAAAAAAAAAAAAAAGCGGTGCCAAGGCACAGCACTCCCGTCCCCGGCAGTCATTTTAGTGCTGACGTATAAACACAACAGGATATCTAGACAATGATGTCACATATCAAATTTGGAGTAAATCGGGTGAACACTGACGATTTTATGCCCATAAGATATTTGAGGCCCGACCCACCTGACACTGACTCCCTACCGCTACCTGAGGGGTGACCCCCCTTGATGTAATGAGGGATGTTATGGGATGCAGATTGGAAAGATGCTTCTTTAGGTTTTGGTTTCATCTCGATATGAAGAAACTGAGAGGAGTTATGGCAAAAAAACAATCTTTTATCCATATATATATATATATATATATATATATATATATATATATATATATATATATATATATATAACATTTTTTGGGCCTACAGCCCGGGTCTTGGTGGTCCAATTTGGTTCAAATTTAATCAGGTAATCAGAGGATCACAGTCCATCATCTCTGTAATTTTAGTCAAAATCGCACCAGTATTTTTTGGGTAAAGTTGTTAACAGCCAGAGAGAAAGAGAGACAGACATACAAACCCAGTGAAAACAATACCCGTCCCCGAGCCCCTCCGGGGACGGGTAAGAAAGGTAAAATAAATGAGACAAAACAATGATGGAAGAAATAAAAAATACGTAAAGAATAGAAAAAGGAAGAGGAAAACAATAAAAGAGCCGATTAAAAAAACGAGAGAGAGAGAGAGAGAGAGAGAGAGAAGGAAGGGGAAGAAAGGAGATTAAGAAAACGATAAGGGGTGACATGAAAGCGAAGGGAGGAAGAAGTGAGAGGAGGAGACAAAGGAGGGATTAAAAGAAAGATGCGGTGAAAGAGAGTCGGGGAGAGGCAGGGGGTGACGGAGACGGGTATCCTGTGACTGATCAAAGGCGGCGGGAGAGAAAATGCGATAAAGAGAGTGACGATACACGAAAAATAGGCTAGATAAGTGAGCGACGATACACGAAATATAGGCTGGATAAGAGAGTGACGATACACGGAAAATAGGCTGGATAAGAGAGTGACGATACACGGAAAATAGGCTAGATAAGAGAGTGACGATACACGAAAAATAGGCTTGATAAGAGAGTGACAATACACGAAAAATAGATGAGAGCGACGATACACGAAAAATAAATAATATGGGTGATGCAATATGAAAATGAGATAGTAAAATGGCGAAGCCCACCATCCATTCACCTGATATAACACTACCTTCAGGTGACTCCACACTGAGTAACATGTCAAATGGTTAGTTTAAGGCCGGGAAATAATCTAATACGCTGGGTGGTAATCATATAGCCAAACGGACGCCTGGTGATCTAGTGGGTTAAGGCTGTCCAACCGGATGTGGGCCATAGGTGTTTACAAGCGAGGGGTGGCTGATTCTGAGGCTCGTGTGCTTGAGTTAAATCGCACAGTATGATGAAGATCCAATTTCTTAAAATGATTTTTGGAGGTACGTGATGATGAAATGTATTTGTCCTTATTATATGGCTGCTGACTGCGTTCTGTAATGTGGGATGCAGGCTAACAGTACCTAATAACCACAGACATTCTCCCTAAATAACTGAAAAATAAGGGGTTTGCATTACACTATACGACGTAGGGTTTAGGAATATGACCTTCTCACATAATGCCATTCAGGATCTACGACTGGTCACTTTCCCCTTAAATGTCGGTCACAAGCAGCCTAGCCCCGGGGCCCTACGCTCCTGGGTCAATAAAGGAATAGATAACAAAACAGATGAAGAAAAGGGAAACAGAAGAAAATGTCCCACTTCTGGGGTTGGGATACAACAAGCTAAATGATACGAAAAGAAGAGGAGGAAGATCAGTCAAAGGACGAAATAGGGAAGAAGGGAAACTGAGGATTGAGTAAAGGATGCCAAATTTGATCCCGTTACACACACACACACACACACACACACACACACACACACACACACACACACACACACACACACACACACACACAAGGACATACATAAAGTGAGAAGAACGAGAAACAGTGGAGAAAAAATAAAAAAATAAAAGAGAGAGAGAGAGAGAGAGAGAGAGAGAAGAGACAGTAATGAGGACTGGGATAAAGGGAGGGGAGGGAAGGGGAGGGGGAGGCGTAGTGTTCTCCCATCGACTTTTTCCTCCACGGGGCCATTTTTGTATTTTTTCATTTCTTTGTCGTTTTTGCTTTTTTTTTGGCAATGTTTTATTTTGACTTTTTAATCTCTCTCTCTCTCTCTCTCTCTCTCTCTCTCTCTCTCTCTCTCTCTCTCTCTCTCTCTCTCATGCACCCTCCTGGCTTTCATTTCTCTCTTCCATTTTTTTTTTTTACTTTTTATTAGCCTGAGCTGCATTTTTCTTTCGCTTCGGCAATGGACATTTTCTGATGCAGACTACCACTTTTATTTCAAAACTTTCTGGCCATTTTTAGGGACGGCATAAAATTCTTCTTCTCTTCATTTCATTTTACTGATCTGTCTCTCCTTACTTTTTTTTTCTATTTTTTTTTTCTTTTTTTGAAGGGGGGGATTTTCTCATGTCTCTGTACTTAACTTTTCGTCAGGATATTATGTCACACCCTCAGCTGAAAAAAATTGTCTGCAGTTACCTGGAATAAAATATGATGGAAGACACTGCTACTCGTATTAATATTGCAAGATCCAACAAAATCTGAGAAGGACTATTTCTGTTGGCAAAGTCTCACAGATGTATATTGCATGTAAAGAAAAAAATAAATAAATGTGCACGTGTTAGGCCAATGAGGGTGAGTCAGGAGATCAGGGTATTGGATGGCGTGTGGATGCTTGTGCTTCATCTCACTGGGCATGATGCTGTGGATTGTCACTTATTTTTTCTTTTCATACTTCTGTCATCTACCGCGTAGCATGTTTACGTGGAGAGGAGGCTTAAGGTGACGATAATGTTCCCAGTTCGTACTTTCTCTTTCTCTGCTTCTAGATCCACCATTGGGCGGAAAAAATGGGCCAGGATGAAGACGACGACGACGACGAGGAGGAGGACGACGACGACGACGATGATGATGACTGTTTTAATCATTACCTTTTGTTCTCTTTTTCCATTACCTCCACCTTTCCCCGTAAAACTGTCAACTTTATTTTCTCATACTTTTTTTTTTCCCTCCTTGTTCTGAGCTGTATTTTTCTTTTTACTTTTTCTTTCCTTACATTTCTTTTGACATGAACTGCGATATATTTTTCCTCAGTGTATTTCCCCTTCCTCCTCACTCCTCTCTCTCTCTCTCTCTCTCTCTCGTCCTGAGCTATCGACTTTTGCACACTATCCTCTCTTACTCTCTTTTATTCGCTTACTTATTACTCTCTTTCTGCTTTCTCTCTCTTTGCAACATCTTCTCTGCAGTTTTATTGGAGTCTTCTCATGTGCAGTTTTCTTAACCCCTTCCTTCCGATAACTTATTTTATTAACCTAAACTCGCCATCTCCAAATGATCTATAAACTGGAGAAAGCATTTGGAGACACAGGGTTGGTCTCCATTAACCCCTTCATGCTCTGATATACCTCCCTTAAAAAAAAAAAAAATGAAGATAGCAATAATACAGACAAGAAAGTGTAAAAGTTTTCAGTACTTCCTTCCTCTTGCTGCACTTTCGTATTATTTTCTCTCTCTCTCTCTCTCTCTCTCTCTCTCTCTGAGCCGGCAAGAAGAGAAGGAAGCTCGTGAAAGATGTAAGGCCTTGGCGGAGGAAGTGTATGTTGAAGAAGATAGACTAAAAGAAAGAAAAGGAGGAGGAGGAGGAGGAGGAGGAGGAGGAGGAGGAGGAGGAGGAGGAGGAGGAAGATGAAGGAGGAAGAAAGAGAGGAGATGGGGAAATCGAAGGAGGAGAGGTGACAAAACTGAGAAGAAAAGAGAAATGAAGGTAAGATAAAGAGTAGGAAAGAATGATATAGACTGGACAAGGAGGCTGGGATGAAAAGGACGATAAAGAGATAAGGAGGAGGAAGAAAGAGGAAAGCAAGATGGTCAATATAACTGAGAGAGAGAGAGAGAGAGAGAGAGAGAGAGAGAGAGAGAGAGAGAGAGAGAAACCTTTCCTAACTTGGACATCTCTCCTGATTCAGTATTTCCAGCCACCAAGACGATATCATCAACACCGATATAGACAGAAAGAGGAATAAAACAGGATGACCAGACGACATGTACAGGGATAGATAGATACGGAAGCAGATATGGATAGGAATACAAAGCTAGACAGATGGATAAAAGTATACAGATGGCTAGGTAGATGGATACAATGATGAAATGGCTGAGGGAGAAAAATAAGACAGGAATACGAAGAGATAAGTATACAACGGGAGACTGGCTAATAGATGTATATAGATAGCTAAATAGATGGATAGAAGGATGAAATGATTGACAAAGAATGATAATACAGGCATACAGATACTTAACAAGAGATGGACAGACAGACAGATAAACAAACATGTATAAATAGACGGAATAGATACATACAGACAGGAACAGTGACGGTCAGTAATTCCTTAACACGTCCACGGCTCCGAAATAACGAAAGAGATATTACACACACAACCAGCTCAATATTAACCCCTTCACTCCCACGCCTCTTTATTTATATATTTATTATTTTACTTAGACCATCACTAGACGATTTTATCAAAGAAAATCGTCTGGCAGTGAAGGAGTTAACGAAGTTCCTTAACATCTTTTCCTAAACGATTTATCCTGCTCTTTACACCTGACTGTCTTCTTCTGTGTTACATAAATTCATCCAATATCGCCACACACTGCATAAGTAACGTACAAAACGATACTAACAGCCACACCCAAGAGTAAATCTGTCGGGAGGAGGTGTTTGGGAGCTTCCTTAACCGACGAGAGGATGAGCCCTAGACTTAATATAATGGTTTAGTAGTAATAACAATAAAAAATGAATAATCTTATGGTGACGGGGTTAATGGGCAGATAAATAATAATGGTTACTAGAGGGAGACACAGTAAATAAAATATTGATCGGAACTCTACACAGACAACGATAAAATAAACATAGAGGCAAATCAGTTCAGTCAGGCAGGGAATATATATACACAGACAAAAACATATTAACATCTATTTGCTTTCCTAATGAGCAGCATAATAATAACAGTCTGGTATAAGCCCCACACACATGCATATTCGTTCCAAATTATGTATCACGTTTCCTCATTACCAAAAATTTTCGTTCACAAATATATCGTATCTCTCCTGTTCAAAATACAAGAGTTCTCCCCCCCTCCTCTCTCTCTCTCTCTCTCTCTCTCTCTCTCTCTCTCTCTCACGTCAAGGGTATATACTGTACATTAAGCACCTCAGGGACTCATACACATTACCAATACGACAGGACACGCATTACACAAGAGAGAAACACCCATAGGTACCCCATCACAAAAAATATAGAGCACATATTATTCATTCAGTATCGTTATCGCCAACATCATTTTACCATTATCATAGTCAACCCTCCCCCCGCCTCTCTCTCTCTCTCTCTCTCTCTCTCTCTCTCTCTCAGTGGAATATGAAACCTGTTTAATTTCATTTCGAAGAGCCACTCCTAAGCTGTCTTTCAAACGTGTATAAAAAAAAAGTATTGTACGTCATTCGAGTGAAGTGACTAAAAAAAAATATCATCATCATCATCATCAGTTTACCACCACCACCACCATCATCATCATCATCTTTTTATCATCACTTCACCACCATCACCACCACCACCACCAGCATCCGACGCTAACACATTATACTGTATATACAGATGCAGGTACAATGGCTGCTTGTTACTCGTAATTCCTAATTCATAAACCAAATATCTCTCCTCGTTCTGTCTAAAGGGATTCCAAGTGGAGCAGGAGGAATTAAACAGACATATAGACTGACATAAACCTACGCAGATAGTTAGACGGACATACATAATGCTAGACTGACAGATAGAGAATGGCGGTTAGATATACAGATGGAAGGAAAGATAGGCAGATGGATTATACAAACATGGATAGGTAGACAGACAAGAACTGTAGGTTAAAAGACAGATACACACTGACACAGATCAAAATAAGGATATACAGTACAAAGGCAGACGTATACAAAGGTGTAGGTGAGATAAATATGACAAATACACAGACATGATGCACACAAGACAACCTACCGTACATGACAGGATACACACACACACACACACACACACACACACACACACACACACACACACACACACACACACACACACACTCACACACACACACATTCTTCTCCTCCTTAATCTTCCTCTTAAAATTCTGCATGCATAAATCCAGTTTGTCTATCAAGACTCGCCCACGTATACAGCCTACTTAAGTTCCATGTGGTCTGTGTATCTATGTAACTCCGTGGCTTCTGTATTGATGTAACTGTGTATCTAAGGAAATTATGTTGTTATGCATTCCTTCACTCTTCCATCTTCTTAATCCCTGTGTTCACTCGCATCAAAAACTTTCTAATGTAAAAACGAGTGACGTCTGTGGTGAATAAGTAAGAAGGATTGGATGGTCAGGGGATGGGCTACTCTCTGAAGTATTGCATTATTGAGAGAGAGAGAGAGAGTGTGTGTGTGTGTGTGTGTGTGTGTGTGTGTGTGTGTGTGTGTGTGTGTGTGTGTGTGTGTGTGTGTGTACTTACAGCACATGCCTCACAATAAACAAACTATTATTTCAGTACAAAGGAACATAATTCATCACTAATGAGATAGATATTGATGGTATTAAGGGTGGTGAATTATATATGGTGAGAGAATGGAGGAGGGAGGGAGGGAGGAAAGGAGGGAGGGGGGAGGGAGGGAGGAAAGGAGGGAGAGGAGGGAGAGAGGAATGGAGGGAGAGGGACAGTGAATTATGAGTTGCAAATGGAGGTGGAGGTGGTGGTGGTGGTAGCGATGGTGGTATGTATTAGTGGTGATTATGGTAGTAGTAATAGTAATAGTAGTAATAACAATGTGTCATTTAAAAGTACAAACAGATATACATATTATACAAATTATGGCCATTTCAAGTGAGTGCTAAATGTATTTCCCTTCACATGAGAGCATACGTCATTGCCCTGTAGGATCGCACGAATCACACACACACACACACACACACACACACACACACACACACACACATGGTGGTGGTGGTATGTGATGGTGGTTGTGAACTGAGCTGATGATGGACGCAGTTATATGCTACTCTGTCAGTACCTGTTCTGGTAGTGACACATACGAGCAGAAGTGTGCTGGTGATGACAGACTGTGATGATGATGGTGATGGTGGTGGTAATACTGGTGATGCTGCTGTGTTAATGTAAGAATATGTGATGGCAGAACTGCAATGGGGGTAGTGGTGGTGTGCGGTGGTATTAGTCGGTGTGACAGCGAAGGAGGATGGGGTGGTGGTCGTGGTGGTGTGAGTGGTAGGTCGTGATAGTGGTGGTGGGAGTGGTTGGTTGTGATAGTGGTAGTAATGGTGGCAGTAAATGCAGGTGGCTTTTATGTTCGATGACTCCGTGCACTTTATTTCAACGAGAGAGAGAGAGAGAGAGAGAGAGAGAGAGAGAGAGAGAGAGAGAGAGAGAGAGAGAGAGAGAAATATCAGGTCCCTCAGATTTCCATAACAACTGAGGCCTTTCAACTATTTCCTCACTCTTCTCTCTCCCTCTCTCTCTCTTATCGACTTTCACTAAGCACTCCCGCAGGTCCCTCGCAGCCTCACAAATTTGCAGAGAAATGCCCTGCTTTGGGGAGAGAAGGGCAAGAGGTGTGTGTGTGTGTGTGTGTGTGTGTGTGTGTGTGTGTGTGTGTGTGTGTGTGTGTGTGTGTGTGTGTGTGTGTGTGTGTGTGTGTGTGTGTGTGTGTGTGTGTGTGTGTGTGTGTGTGTGTGTGTGTGTGTGTGTGTGTGTGTGTGTGTGTGTGTGTGTGTGTGTGTGTGTGTGTGTGTGTGTGTGTGTGTGTGTGTGTGTGTGTGTGCGCGCGAAACTGAGTGAGAGAATAAGAGTGTGATGTGAGAGCGTGAGGGAAATGTTTGCGTGCGAGTGCAGAGTGGAGTAGGTGGGTGCGTATGAAGTGGAGTGGCGCTGTGGAGTACCATTCAGTATTGGTATTAATAATGAAGAGTCCACAGGGAGAAGTGCAAGCGATACAGGGACAGGGGTAAAGAGGCTGAAAGGTGGAGGGGGAGAGGGATGGAGAGAATGAGGGGTGGAGGGGTTTGGTGAGGGGATAGGGAGAGGGATGGAGGGGTCTCGTGAAGGGAAGAGGGAGGGGGATGGAGGGTATGAGGGGTGGAGGGGTCTGGTGAGGGGTTGGATAGGAGTGCTAGACAGATGAGATGTGGGTTGGAGGGGTATGTGTGAGGGGAGAGGGAGGCACTAGGAATGAAGTATGGAGAGGTCTGGTGAGGGGAGGGGAAGACAAAGGGGGTGACGGGTAGAGAGGTCGGGAGGGGGAAGGTGAGATGAGATGAGGTGAGTGTTAAGGTGAGTGACATAACCCAGGTAAGGCGAAGTGTTTTGTCAATATTACCCCACCAGAGCAGCGGGACACACTGCGTTATGTCAACACTGCAACAACACCATCACCACCTTCCCTACACACTCACTCCCCACTCAGTAGCGACCCCTCCTGCCACTATATCCATAAATACCATGCTGTTCGTCTTCCCAGGTCAACAAACCAAGGAAACCAGAGATCATTTCAAAGAACTGGGTGGTCACTGCTAAAGGAATCACATAATACTCAAACAGCATCAGCAGCAACAACACCCACGACAATACTTATACTGAATCTAATAATAATCATAATAAACAGAAAACACTCACAGCGCATACCTCCGCCAATGCCATTAAAAAGCATCCGGATCCGGATCCACCACCAAGTTTAATCAAATTCTTTCTTGGTCCATGGCTCACCTTTCCACAAAATTTCATTGAAATTCATTGAGAGCTTTTGGACATATTGTGCAGGATACTCCGGATCCGGCCCAAAATTTAATAATTTCTTCCTTGGCCCATGGCCCACCCTTCCACAAAACTTCATCAAAATCCGTTCATAACTTTTTCAATAATCCTGGTAACTGACAGACATAAAACAAACAGAACAAACGCCGGCAAAAACATAGCCTCCTTGGCGGGGGTAATAGTAACATGACTGAAGCGCACAGACCATTTCCTCAGACATTACAAAGATCACTGACTCTACATTCCACCTATCCTTCACCGGCACTACAACAATGTGCTGTAGTGTCCTGTTTGTACCTACTTGAGAGAGAGAGAGAGAGAGAGAGAGAGAGATCCTTTACACAGGCTCTTCCCTTTTATCATAACGACCTGTGGAGTTTCCTCTGAGCCCTCTTTCCCTCCTCTTAACCTCCCTCCCCTCTGTCTTCCTCTCCTCTGCTACTTTCCTCCACCATCTCTCTCCTAGTTCTCTCCTTCCTCTCGTCAAATTTTCTCCGCCATCTGTTAACTTCCTCCGTCCTTCCTTCAATTACCCGTCGTTACTCTCTCTCTCTCTCTCTCTCTCTGCGTGAAAGTCAGAGGGACACACCAACAAGGCAAACACTCAGGGTTGATCCGAGTGTGAGAGTTTGCACACACACACACACACACTGAGAGAGAGAGAGAGAGAGAGAGAGAGAGAGAGAGAGAGAGAGAGAGAGAGAGAGAGAGAGAGAGAGAGAGAGAGAGCGCAACACCCATAAAAAGGCAGTGAGACGGAAATGAGGGAAGTCCATCAGAGGTGAGAAAAGGAAGAAAGGAAGGCAGGTGGTGGTGTGAAAGAAAGGGGTGAGTTATGAGGTGGTGAGAGCAAGGACTGGCAGGGGGAGGAGGCGGAGGCGGGACAAGACGCAATAACCACAAAACTAAAGAAAAACGGGAGTAATGAGTTGAAGGAGTGGTAGTTGTGAGCACTTGCCATCCACTCACTAGATGCAGTGCTACATCCTGGCCACCCTGCATCGAACGGCAAACCACATATCAATTTCCTGCTCACACACACACACACACACACACACACACACACACACACACACACACACACACACACACAATATTCCGACGGTAGATAAAGTCGAATAAACTTCTAATGAGCATGTGAGGGTCAATGGCGACAGTTTTGACTCCCTCGGGCTCCTATAACTCACTCAGCAGAATAAATCCACGTGTCTTTAAGTGCAATACAGAACTAGAGTTGTTCCGATCGTGAAAGTTAAAAAAAATGGGTTTACTACAAAATCAAATCAAGAGTATTGAACCCTTTATGTGCTGAAGATCCATTCACTTATTATTTCGTGATGTCACTCATAGGACGATTTTATTAAGCTGACGAGAACTGCTTGAAGAATAGATGAGGAAGAGAAGGAGAAGGAGGAGGAGGAGGAGGAGGAGGAAGAGGAGGAGGAGGAGGAAGAGGAGGAAGAGGAGGAGGAGGAGGAATAAAAAAAATAAAAAAAGATAAAGGAGAACAGTTAATAAGAAGTGGCAGGAGAGAAAGGAATGACAATAACACAGTGAGAAAGAGGAGAGAAGCGAAAGAGCTGATAAATTAGGAGTGAAAGGAGAGGCAGGAGAATTATTGGAACTGGATCTATACACTGTTTCCGACATAACTGTGGCGGAGAGAGAGAGAGAGAGAGAGAGAGAGAGAGAGAGAGAGAGAGAGGTTGGGGGGGGGTTGATATGGTGGATGTGGCATGCTGGGAGAGAGGGGAGGCAGAGAGAGTATGAGGGAAAGAGAGTGAGTGAGACTGAAGAAGATGGATGAGGTAGGCAGAGAGTGAAGAAGACTGGATGGGTAACTGAGAGCCAGGTAGGGTGAGGAAGGAAGGTAAGAGAAGAAGGCAGGGAAGGTGAGTCAGGGTGAGTGAGATGAAGGACGGTAGCCTGAATGAGGAAGGGTCAGGCAGAGAGAGTTTGAGGGAGGCAGGATGTGGCAGGCAGACACTGAGAGCTAGTGGGAGGTAAGGTGAGCCAGGGTGAGGGAGGCAGGCACAGTGAGTGACGCAGACGAAGACAAAGGCAGCACTAATTAACCTGCCACACCTCAGGCTACCACACCCACCACCACCACTCCAACACACCCATTTTATCTCAACAGCCATACACAAACCGCCATCATCATCATCATCATTATCTTTCTCATCTTCATCGTCATCATCACTATTCTATTACCCATCATCATCATCGATTTCAATACTGTAATTCATTATCACTATTATGATCATTATTTTCTGTTACCAACATTATCATCCTCTTTTCGCATCATCACACTCCTATTTCTCATCACTACTACTATCACCATAATTATCGCTTACCATCATCATATCGTTGCCATCATTAATACGGTATCATCTCAAACCTATTGCCCATCCTCTTCTTAACGTTTTTCTCCCTCCATCATCATCATTATCATAAATCTACTGCCTATCATCATCATCATCATCATCCTACAGGTAACTCTTGTCTTCTATCGTCTTAGCTCCATTTTCTCAGCATCATCATCATCTTAACCATATCATAAAAATAATTTGAACTACTCGTATTTGTCACAGTTATCCAGTTTCCCATTCCACCCTCCTGACCCTTTTTCCTATCACCATCATCGTCACCAGCCTGATCACTTTTCCCTTTATCATAAACGAGCTATGGGACAGACAGAGAAAAAAACAAATGCAATAAAATCTATCAATACAGTAGGCAGCGATAAGGGAGATTGGAATTTATATATATATATAATTGAGTAAAAAGTACAACAACGATAAAGCCATCATCCATTCATCATCGATCTCTACAGCTTAACTCGCCACCAGGAGCACAGAGACCCAGGGCTACGCTATTCAGTCTACATACAGAGCAAGGGAGACTAGTCGCAATCCTCTGAGTAGCATTATATGAGCAATAAATCCTAGCCGCCCTTAGGCCACATCTGGTTAGAATGCTTAACTCACTAAACCAACAGGCATCTTTGGTAATTATGATCATTCAGTGTAAAGTCACCTGTACTTAGCACTATAACGAGTGAGTGGATGGTGGCTTAAAAACAAAAAAAATGTGGAGGCAAATCAATCAACCGTGGTAAACAAAAGTTTGCTCCCCCAAGTTTAAAACTGCATCCATTAAAAAAGCACACCGTCCCGGCCCCCTCACAATACCTGCCCTGGAGAGTATAATGGCGTCCAGGTAAAAATATCCCACGCAAATTTTTTGTTGCAAATATACCTTAGCCAATAAAATACCTTATGGATATATTTAACTGCCACAATTACTGTAAGCAAATATTCAGTATATTCAGCGGCACAATTATCGTACGCAAATATTTTGCGGCGAAACAATTGGTACATAAATTTTTGTCGGCGAAAACAAGTCCAGCAAATGTTTGGCGGCAAAAACATGGTAACCAAATATCTGGCTGCTACGATAACTAAATTG
>NC_136959.1:66254508-66427008 GCF_032717465.1 Coenobita brevimanus | reverse complement strand
CTGTGTGTGTGTGTGTGTGTGTGTGTGTGTGTGTGTGTGTGTGTGTGTGTGTGTGTGTGTGTGTGTGTGTGTGTGTGTGTGTGTGTGTGTGTGTGTGTGTGTGTGTGTGTGTGTGTGTGTGTGTGTGTGTGTGTGTGTGTGTGTGTGTGTGTGTGTGTGTGTGTGTGTGTGTGTGTAAACTGACTGAAATTGATTCTAGAGTAAAAAATAATAAGAAAAAACTGGTAAAAACTCTGTTGCCCAGTGTTCTGTGAAGTTATGTGCCAAGCTAGGGGGTCCCCCTCCCTCTTCTCTCCCTCTCCATATTTTCTTCCCTTCTTCCTCTCGTCCCTGAATTTCCTTTCTTCTCCATCCTCCTCCCTTTCCCTCTCCCTCCAGTTCGTCCTTCGATCCCTTTCTCCTTGCTTACACCAATCCTCCCTTCTCGTCCTACTTCTTCCTTCCTCTTCCTCATCCCTTCTTACTCATCTTCCTACTCCTTCCCTTCTTCTCTCCCTTCACCCATTCTTTCCTCTTCAACTTACCTGACTCTTCTTCTTCCCTTTCCTTATCTCTCCCCCTCCCCCTCCCCCTCGCCTTACTGCACGTCTCTCTTCTCCCTTTTTTCTTGTTTCTCTTCACCTTCCTCCTTCCCCTAACTCACACTTCTAATTTCCTACCTTACTTCCATCTCCCTCTCCCTCTCCCCTCCTTCCTCCCTTTCCTACATACCTCCCTAAATCTCACGCTCTCTTCCTCCTCCCTTCTCTACATCCATCCTTTCTCTCTCAGCTATGTATCTTCCTGATCTCCTCCCCCCCCATCCCCCTCTCCCCTCCCTCTTTTCACCCATGTTTTTCTACTCCAGTAACTTTGCTCTCACTTGATCTCTCCCTTTATCCTCTCCCTTGGCATCCTTCGAACCCCCTCCCCCTCTTTCTTTCTCTCCCCCCCCCTCTCTCTCATTTACCTCTCCCTCCCTTCCCTCTCATCTTTTCATCTAAATCTTCTTCCACTGCCTATCTTCTTCCTCCTTCCATTCCCTTCTTCTACTTCTCTTACCTTCACTTGCCTCTCACCTGTCCTCCCATCCCCCACCCTCTCTTTCCCGTTTCATATCTCGCCAGCTCCTCTTCCATCCATCTATCCTTCCCTCACCGTCCCCTGTGCCTCTCTTTCCCTCTCATCATTCTGGACTCTCCTTTCCTTCCATCATCTCTCCTTTGCTTCATCCACCCGTCTCCTCTCCCCTCAGCCCTTTTAATCAATTCTCTCTCTCTCTCTCTCTCTCTCTCCCATTCCTTTCCCCTCTTCCCCTCCCTATCCACCGTCTTTATTCTTTTCACTTTCGCTTCCCCTCGTCTCTGTCTTGTCCATCTGACATTCACTTTCCCCTTGTGGCCTCTCTCTCTCTCTCTCTCTTCTCTTCCTTATTCTTACTCCATCACTGTTCGTTTCATTATCCTTCCTGCCACTTCCCCTTGTGACCTTTCTCTCTCTCTCTCTCTCTCTCTCTCTCTCTCTCTCTCCTTCCAGCCACTTACCTCCATCCCGTACCCAATCAATCCTTCCCTCACTTCTCTCCCCTTTCTCACAAGTGACAATCATTTTCTTCGTTTTCTTCTTCCCTTCCTCTTCCATAGTCAGCTCCACACTTTTCACTGCTTTTCTTTCTTCTCTCTCTTATCTTTTTTTCCTTCATTATTTCTTTCTCTTCCCTTCCACACGTCTAGTTTCTTGGCAATTCTCTCTACTCCTTCAATTTTTCGCTCTCTCCCCACCCCTCTCATGGTCCGGGTAACTGCAGTCGTGTATTTGCCGATGACTGAACACGAGTTTTACACGAGCATAATGTTTCACTCAACCCTCTCACTGACACGGCAACTCTAGTATCTTATTAATATTCCAGATGAGAGGGCAGGTGTTATACAGGTACCACCAATCCTCAAAGGACCGGGAAAACTCTACTATCCTCTTACAGCAAAGGCCAGAAGATTTTATTATCAGTGATCCATAGGGGCTTGAGTGTTAATACTGGTACAATTAATCGTCTCTTGGTCAAACTGGAACAACTCTAGCACTGCAGGCCAGCAAACGATACACGATTTTATGCAGCTGCGTGGATCCCAGTAGCCTCCCTTTTCATATCTCGTTTCCCCCTCTTTCACCTACCCTTCCTTTCATCTCCTACCCTTGTGCCTCTCTTTCCTTTGCTTCATTCTCCACATATCTCGCTTCCTCCTCTTTCACCTATCTTTCCTTTCATCTCCTACCCTTGTGCCTCTCTTTGCTTTGCTTACCTATCTTTCCTTTCATCTCCTACCCTTGTGCCTCTCTTTGCTTCATTCTGCACTCTCCTTACACCCACCTGAGACACTGGGTAACTGTACCGAATGTAAACAGGAAACACCACGTACCTGAAACGAAGATAAAACAAAATTAGACTAAACATAATTTGAGCTTAAACACTAATATGTCCCATCTCGTATCACGCTGCTGAAAATACGCTACATTTCGAAACAAAAGAAAAAAATAAGACTAAACACAATTGAATCTGAACAGTAGTATCTTCCATCTTATAATAAATTGCTGAAAATATCCTATCAATTTTGTTTAATACAATAAGGAAAATAAAGTCATAAGAGAAAGATAGGCAGTCGGCTCTGAACACTGACTACACCGCCTTCACATTTCACCTGCTTTTTGGGTACTATACTCCTTTCAACTTAACTTGGCCTAAAACTGCCATTTCTCCATCTTGAACGCTGTGTTGTAGCAGGAGATTAACACTACAGTAGAATATGTTGTTAGTCAAGAATAAATGCTATGGAGATGATGGAGAACCACAGTATTGTCTTATATGAGCACTGAGATACTACGTGAAATTAACTGGAAAAGGACGAGAATTTAGGCCAGGTTAACGTGAAAAGAGTGTAATATCCACCAACTCCACTGTGATGGGTTAGGGATGTTACGCCAGATATGTTTGGGATGTTACGCCAGATATGTTAGGGATGTTACGCCAGATATGTTAGGGATGTTACGCCAGATATGTTAGGGATGTTACGCCAGATACGTTAGGGATGTTACGCTAGATATGCTACGGATGTTACGCCAGATACGTTAGGGATGTTACGCCAGATATGTTAGGGATGTTACGCCAGATACGTTAGAGATGTTACGCCAGATACGTTAGGGATGTTACGCCAGATACGTTAGGGATGTTACGCCAGATATGTTAGGGATGTTACGCCAGATACGTTAGGGATGTTACGCCAGATACGTTAGGGATGTTACGCCAGATATGTTAGGGATGTTACGCCAGATATGTTAGGGATGTTACGCCAGATATGTTAGGGATGTTACGCCAGATACGTTAGGGATGTTACGCCAGATATGCTAGGGATGTTACGCCAGATACGTTAGGGATGTTACGCCAGATACGTTAGGGATGTTACGCCAGATATGTTAGGGATGTTACGCCAGATATGTTAGGGATGTTACGCCAGATACGTTAGGGATGTTAAGCCAGATACGTTAGGGATGTTACGCCAGATACGCCAAGGATGTTACGCTAGATATGTTAGGGATGTTACGCCAGATATGTTAGGGATGTTACGCTAGATATGTTAGGGATGTTACGCCAGATAATCTTAGGGAAGTTACGCCAGATATGTTAGAGATGTTACGCTAGATACGTTAGGGATGTTACGCCAGATATGTTAGGGATGTTACGCCAGATATGTTAGGGATGTTACGCCAGATATGTTAGGGATGTTACGCCAGATATGTTAGGGATGTTACGCCAGATATGATAGGGATGTTACGCCAGATATGTTAGGGATGTTACGCCAGATATGATAGGGATGTTACGCCAGATATGTTAGGGATGTTACGCCAGATATGATAGGGATGTTACGTCACACTACAAATATCAGGTCCCATTCAGCTGAGTCTTATAATCAACTTTTCCATCATGCTTTTCTTTTTCTTCCTTACAATGCCCACTTATACTCTCTCTTCCTATTATTTTCTTCTCTATTCTATACACCTTTTCCCTCCATTATCACAGGTTTCCTCCATACCATTGTTCTTTGATCTCCCTCTCGATATTACCCCTTCTTTTTCCCGAAGTCCCTTTCTCCCGGCGATTTATTCCTCTATGCCTCCCTTCTCTTCAACCAACTCTTTTTTCTTCTCCATAGCGAGTGATATTACTTCTCTCTCCCCTCTCTCTCTCTCTCTCTCTCTCTCATTAACCCTCCCCCCTGTCCTTCACCCACATTCCAACTCATTTGCGTCACAGTGTCCACGTGAGCCAAAAACAAGCCCACGGGAAAAAAAAAAAAAAAAAAAAAAAAAGACCTAACAAGGAAAACGGGGACACTTGTATAGAAAATGGGAGGTTCAAATAACAGGGACTAACGTAAAACTGACGTGTGTGTGTGTGTGTGTGTGTGTGTGTGTGTGTGTGTGTGTGTGTGTGTGTGTGTGTGTGTGTGTGTGTGTGTGTGTGTGTGTGTGTGTGTGTGTGCAGGGAGGAATTATGTGAGGGGAGCGATGTTGAGTTAGTTAGGGTAATTGTTCCGGTCTTGTACCTCCTGTAAAACATACACACACACACACACACACACACACACACACACACACACACACACACACACCAATCTCATATGCTAACACAGTTGAATTTTTACTCAAAGCACGACATACCATGTTCACATACATTCTAGAAATCTAGACAAACAACCAACAAACACACAAACACACACAATTCCGTTTCTCTTTACTTATTTCTCTAACATGGCGCTCCCCCACAGGCATACTCCTGTATCCATTTTCTTATCCCTCCCCCCCTCCCCCCCCTCTCTCTCTCTCTATTTTATATTTTCATCTCCTTGCACCCCATCGCTTTCCCAGGCCCCTCTTGCACCTAATCCCTCTTATATCGTAACATCCCTATTCACTCTCTTTATATATATATATATATATATATATATATATATATATATATATATATATATATATATATATAGGTGTGTGTGTGTGTGTGTGTGTGTGTGTGTCCGACCCTGGGCATAGGCTTAACAACCTGTGTCCTGTGGTCCAGTAGTCCTACATACTTCTCCACATGTCACTACTTCGGCTCTAACCCCCACTATCCATAATGGACTGGTGTATCGGTATTAGCCGGGGTGTTTTTATGACATATCGCGGGTCTTAGGGTAGATCGGTACAGCCTACTTTAACGAAATTCAAATCCTTAAACTGTTCGCTGCCCCATTTTCGAACCTGAATCCACTGGGACTGCAGACAACCTCTCTGCCGACTCTGTCACCGTCTCCACCATTAAGCTAAGTGACAAGCCAAATGGTTTCTAATAGTTCTGGAAGCAATTTAATCTGGGGAGCCTCAATGAAGCGGATAATTTTCTAAAATCCATTGGCTACATATCCAAGTAAGCCTCGGGACACCACCACCACAACAGTAACAATGCTAAGGTATATGTCCACTTGTTACCTGTCCTACACAAATCCTGACCTGCCCGTGTTCAGTCTCAATATTTGACAGTGGTGTGGAATATACACGGTTTGGGGTATAGAGTATAAGCACAGACAATCCACGCTGCCGATGGTATTTTGACCAGACTCCTCCTGTCAGACGCGTTAAAAGTAACATCCTAATCCTTTGCTGGCAGAGTTTCAAAGTGCTCTGGTTTCTGTTTCCTTTCCCTACACAACACTCTCTCTCTCTCTCTCTCTCTCTCTCAACCCCTTTAGTCCAATAACGATCCTGTACTTTCTCCTTGCTATCGTAAATATAATTCGTTTTACCATTAAATGTCTTTATTTTTATTATTATTATTATTATAATTATTATTATTATTATTACTATTACTTGTGCTAAACTCTCAAAAGCTGCGTATAAGAGTGCATGCATACAAGTCCGCTTTCACTCCAACAGCTACCAAACACTTCACTACCGCATCTGAGTGAATATGAGGGTGACAACTGACGAAAACAAAACTATCTGTAGTAATAATCAACTGTAACGCAGACTTGTTCATCCAAAACACTAGCCAGAAAACTTTACAACATACCATCTCTTGCTTTGGTATTACTGGGCTCTTCTCATAACGTAGTGTTAGGGTCATTATGGAAGAGCATTGGAAATGGTGATATTACCTTCAAATTCACAAAGATACTTCCTTGTGCAGCCCGGATTGAACACCTAAAATAACCAAAACCGAACTTTACCTAATCCAATCCAAGCTAACACCACTAAAACTTTCACGTGGCCCGAAGCACCCAAAGAGTCACCTGAAACCCCATCAACCGAACCTAACTTAACCCAATCCAACCCCAGAACACACCTAACTTCAACCCCAAACCCAAACTAACAATCCACTCCAACCTACCACAACCCAAATTTTACCTGAGCCACACCAACCAAACAGTGATCTGAAACCCCCCCGGGAGGCGATGTACTGAAGCGAGGAGTTTGACGATGACACCACAATTTCCAACGAGGGTGCATAATGGGCTAAGTGTTGGCATCAGGAGGGTTATCAACTGAGTCTATCTTCACCCTAATGATATATTTTGTTACTTTAGGCTTGCTACTCTCTCTTTTCCTACCCCCCTCCTTTCTCTTTTTCTTCCTCCCTCGCCTTTCTTTCTTTCTCCCGCCCTCCCCTCACTCTTTTCCTTCCTTTCTCACCTCTCTTTTCCTCCCTCCCATTCCTAACTCTTGTCCTTCCTTCCTCCCCTCTCTTTTCCTTCCTTCTCCCCCTCTTTTATTCCTCCCTCCCTCCCCTCACTTTCCCTCTCTCCCTCCCCTTGCTATATTCAGACGCTTTCGATAACATACGTTGCCATTTTACTCTTGCTACAACAGACGCTTAAATAAAATCGGTCCAGGGTCAGCAGGTCCCAGTGACTGCAATCGGTCCAGAATCAGCAGGTCCCAGTGACTGCAATCGGTCCAGAATCAGCAGGTCCCGGTGACTATAAAATCGGTCCAGAATCAGTAGGTCCCAGTGACTATAAAATCGGTCCAGGGTCAGCAGGTCCCAGTGACTATAAAATCGGTCCAGAATGCCGTGGTCCATTCGATGTGACTGGTCGAGATGAGGCTGGGCAGAGGCAGCCACCTGACGTGTGATTTAAGGCCGCCTCGTCCCCTTTAATCTCGCTTTGACAGTCAATATTTTACACGCTCGTGACTCATGCCTCCCTACCCCTGCTCCTCTCTGTCCCTGTCTCGTATCCTCGTCCCATTGCATTATCTCTCCCTGAACCGCCCGTCTCTCTCTCTCTCTCTCTCTCTCTCTCAGTAACTTGTCTGAGCCTGCCTTCCCTTGTCTCTCTCTCTCTCTCTCTCGTATCTTCTCGTGTGTGTGTGTGTGTGTGTGTGTGTGTGTGTGTGTGTGTGTGTGTGTGTGTGTGTGTGTGTGTGTGTGTGTGTGTGTGTGTGTGTGTGTGTGTGTGTGTGTGTGTGTGTGTGTGTGAGAGAGAGAGAGAGAGAGAGAGAGAGAGACCCCCACATCACTCCACATTTGCGGGCTACCCTGGTAACACAAACTAAGGCAATTACACCCTCCATCACAACAAATTTCTCAATTAAATTAAATCGTCTAAAAAATAAAAAATACAAGACGTACGGTAGAGTGAAAAATTTTAACCCTTCCATGGTCGGTGCAACTCTTGTACTTTGGCCCGTACTCTCGTCATCTGAGGAAGCTCCCTGACACCTTTTCCTAAGCGATTTATTTTGCTTATTACACCTTACTGCCCTCTTCGGGGTTACATTAATCCCTTCAATATCGCCATACTCTATAAAAAAAAAAGTAAAAAATGGATAGCTCCCTAACACCTTTTCCTAAGCGAATTATTTTGCTTAATACACCTTACTGCCCTCTTCTGCGTTACTTAAATCCCTTCAAAATCGCCATACTCCATAAACAACGCACAAATGGATATTGACCAGCCATATCCCAGAATGAATCGCTAAGGAAGAGGTGTTAGGGAGCTTCTTTAACCAACGAGACCACAAGCCTCTATTCCAACTAACGCCACACGATTTTCTTCATATGAGTCATAGAATCCTGAGTTCTAGAGGATATTTCAAACCCTTGTATCAACTGTCCAAAATTTACCAGGAAATGTCAAGCGTGTAACAATTTCCAGCAAATACGACTAAACACACACACACACACACACACACACACACACACACACACACACACACACACAAAGACCAAATGCAGGTGGATCACTTCGAAGTAAATATAGCCTGATAATATTTACTACTTTACAGAGAATTACCTGCAGCGTCAACTATCAAGGTCATCAGCGCTGTACGAGAAAAAGACGAGAGAAAATATGGAAGTGAGCGGCGGGCAATACACCTAACACAAACAGACTGCTAAAAGACGGTAAACACTAGGAAGGTCTCTAATGCCTTTTCCCTAGCGATTTATTTTCCTTGCTAAGCCTTACTGCTCTCTTGTACGTTGTTGTTATCTTTTAAACACCCACGTGAAAGGGCAAAGTAACACACAAGGGATTATTTTATGACCTATATGCAAAAATAAACTGGAATGGAAAGGGTGTTAGGGAACGTCCTTAAATGATGGCACTACGGGCCTAGAGGACACTATGGAAAGTGGCGAGAGGAAGCAGAATACAAACATATCAAAACATGGAGTAGGATAAAAACAGTATTACAGAACACCTAATAAAAAAAAACATATCTACACATAGAGAAGGTAAAACAATACTATACACTTAACAAAAACACTATCTAAACAAGGAGAGGGGTAAAAACAATATTACAGTACACCTAATAAGAATATGATATTTAAACAAGGAGAAGGTAAACACAATATTATACACCTAATAAAAAAAATAAAACAATATTAATAGGTGTGTGCCAGTGTCATGTTTACGTCTGCCATTGTGTGACCTACTGACGTCTATACAGGTACAGTGTTTACCTTCCACGGGGCTCGCCTTACTCACTCCTACCCCGCAAATAAACCCACTCCCCTTACTTTCTGTATTTCAGTTTTTTATTTCCTGCAGCCTGTTTTATCCGTCTTTTCTTTTTTTTCTGTTTCTTTTGAGCCCCTCCTCTCTACTGTCTTTGTCTCATACCCAAATCTGTTTGCTCTCTGTCTCTCTGTCTGTCTCTCTCTCTCTCTCTCTCTCTCTCTCTCTCTCTCTCTCTCACACACACACACACACACACACACACACACACACACACACACACACAACTAAGAAAAACAAAGTCGTCTTGACATCAAACTGTAATAATAACTAATAAACGTACTCGGGCTGAAGATAATAATATTTCAAAGTAAGCGCCTGGTGGTCAAGCGGGTTAATTCTCTCCGTCCACATCCTCTCACCCACATTTTCTTTCTCACATTCATTTTCTCCTCCCTTTTTCCACGTTCTTTATCTCCTTTCTCTCCTTTCCACTTTCTCACGCTTATTTCCATTTTCTCTCTTTTTCTTTCACACTTTATCACACTTATTCTTCTACTGACCTCTCATCTCCTCTTCTACTCAAATCTTCTCCTCTCCTCTTTATGTTCTTCCCTTTCCTGAATCATTCCCCTCACCATCAGTCTCTCACTTCTCCATATCTCTCTCCCCTCCAACTACTCTCTTCTTATCTCACTGATCATTTACTTTATTCTCTCCTCACCCACTTTCCTCTTCTCACATCCTGCCTTTTCCTCTTTTCCTCTCCTCATCTCTTGCACCGTCCCCTCTTTACTCTTTTCCTCCCTACTCCCCACCCTCACCCCTTCAAGTCAGCCTCCCTCATACACACCACCGGCCTCACACTCACGCCATAAACACTTCCTCCCCTTTAACATACGATCAACTTGTATGACGAGGCTAGAAGCAGGAGCGCCAGTTCAATCCAGCCTACGGCACACAATTTCTGGAGGTGTGAGAGAGAGAGAGAGAGAGAGAATATTGAAAGCCTTCAGAGAGGGAATGGTAAATAAGTTTCTTAAACACTTTGACAACACAAATATTAAGCTCCCTTGAGAGAGAGAGAGAGAGAATGTGTGTGTGTGTGTGTGTGTGTGTGTGTGTCCGATGCGTGCGCGCAAGTTTAGCGGGATACTGTGGGGTGAACTACGGGACTGTGTATGCTGCGGGGGTGTACGGGTGTCCCTGTTCAAGACCTATTACACAACTACACACACACACACATACACAACTCCACACACACATAAGTATACTGTAGGCAGATGAAGATTACGACAACACAGGAAGAAACAGCGAGGATCCTGAAGCTTCCCACGTCTCTTGTTTATCCTACAAAATAAAATAATTCTCAGCTAGGATAGACAACTGATCGCATGCGTGTTTGCGAGGCGGAGGGCAGGACCGTAACTCCCGCCTGATACAAAGGGTAAGGGTGGCTGTAACGGTGGGAGAATGATGCTGGTTTATAGGGCGGTGGGGTCATTGCGCTGAGTTACGATGGTGTGTGTGTGTGTGTGTGTGTGTGTGTGTGTGTGTGTGTGTGTGTGTGTGTGTGTGTGTGTGTGTGTGTGTGTGTGTGTGTGTGTGTGTGTGTGTGTGTGTGTGAGAGAGAGAGAGAGAGAGAATGCCTACCAGAAATGCAAGCGGTAAATTTCAATCCTTTCAATACGATGATCTTTTTTCCATTTTTTTTTCATGCTACCCTCAAGCACCTTTTCAGTTCAACAAAGGCCTCTCGTAGTGAAGTGATTAATGAAGGCTGAATCTAACTCCTCTAATTCCACAAGCATCTCCTAAACATAATGTAAGCGTCTAAAGGCAGCAGAAAACTAGAAATCACCGTACTGAAGGGGTTCGTCGTCAACATGGCAAACAAAATGGGTAAGACAGTGGTGCTGGGAGCCTCCTAATAACACGAGAACACAGCCCTTTACAATATATAAAAACTAAAGAAGTGCAAGGGAGCCTTCTAATGACACGAGAACACAGCCCTTTACAAAATATATAAATAAAGGTAGAGGTGCCAGGGAGCCTCCTAATAACACGAGAACACAGCCCTTTACAATATATATAAATAAAGGAAGAGGTGCCAGGGAGCCTCCTAATGGCACGAGGACAGGCCTTTATACCCTGTTCCCCCAGTGATATATATGGTAATAACGCAACGGCGGGCAGGAGTCAGCATTATCTGGGGTGGGGGAGAAGGTTTGGCAGGAAGGGACCATTTTCACAGTATTATGGAGCAAACGGATGGCTTTGGAAGTGCTGTTATCTATTATTACTACACCTACTACCAAAATTATTATTCACTTCACCACATCTTTAGACAGCAATAAATTTCATGACGATGATAACGGAGACGACGACGACGATGATATCACCACCGTCTACATACTGGAATTTTCGTTTCACATCATTCCCCACATTTCAGAAGCCTACGACCCTCATTTAACCATATGGCCGATAGTTCCAAAATGTTCAACACCACACACGTAATGACCGTCGTTGTACAGGTAAGACCAATAACTTTAATTCATGTTTGAGGCCAACAATTATAATATGAAACACTAATTACTATATATCAAATACTTACATAATATTCCGAAGAGTGTGTTGGGCTCGCAAATTCGCGTCACTGGGTTTCCATTCAATGCTCACTGTCTAGCAATATGTGTCAGTAAAGTGGATCAGTACTCATGACAGCAACCCTACACTTCCCTTCGCACTGCTTCTTGGCTACCTGCTCCTCTGACCTACATATCGATCTTCCACGCCGCCTTCGCTCGCACGCCCAAATGCCAAGTTGCTTTAAATATCCGTAAACCCAAATATCAAGATGCTTTAAATAATCGCAGGTATAAAGGCTACTTTCCTTAAAAGAACTTATCACCACCACCACTATCCTCTCTCTCTCTCTCTCTCTCGCTCTCTAATGATAAACCTCGTAGCTCCACCATCAGAAACTCAATTACCTTTTAGTCTTCTCTCTCCCTCTCACACTTTTATCACCAGTTTCCCCTACCATATTTACTCTCTCTCTCTCTCTCTCTCTTCGTACTTCATTAATTTCCTTAATACGGTATTTCATTTTGTTTATTTCATTTCTTTCGTTATTTTTTCTCTCTCAATCTACCTACCTATCTGTCTATCTATCCATCTATCCCACTCAGTATACATGTATCATTATCAAGCCAGCAACATTCTGGAACACTGGAAAAAGTTTCAAGAATATGCTGTCAGTAGTTTTCATATAATCGGTTAAAATGCAGGACTGATCACCACTTGTCAGCTGTTGACACTAACCTACACGATATTAATATATTATTTTGGTCTCGTAAAGGACAGTCTATCTAGAAAAGACTGATGGGAATAATAAAATCATCGCACTAGTACCGTATATGAAAAAAAAAAAAAAGGCATCTAGTTTTTGTGTTTATGTTTCTCAGCAATTTATGACTGCATGATCGCACATTTTACGCTGAATGGTTTGTACGTATTTTCCTGCACGACTCATAGCCGGAGAGTTTGGACGGTGGAAATTCGTCTTGCTGATCCAATCTTTTCTTTTGTGAACAGAGTAGATTATCTATTAAGGTCGGGCCATTTCGCTGGGATCGTAAGGTCTGTCTCGTCTGTGTGTCTATGTAACTGGAGCTGAAGACAACCTTTACTCCGTCCAGGTTTCTCTCTCTAACCACCAGTTCATTAATTCTGCCCACATCCATCTCCCTACCCTACAACTACTCCACCCATCCATTAGTCTCTCAACCATTATTTCATCTATCCAATTACTTTTACAGTCTCTCTCTCTCTCTCTCTCTCTCTCCCTCTCTCTCTCTCTCTCTTTCTCTCTCTCTCTCTCTCTCTCTCTCTCACACACACACACACACACACACACACACACACACACACTGGATTCCGTATCATATCATTACCTCCTTCATTCTTCTATTTCTTTATTCCCTGTCACCACTCCCTACCTTCCTCTCCCCCACGGCTAAAACCAAGCTATCCAAGACTCCAGGGTAGCTGTGTAATTCCCCACTCATCCCAAAGCTAAATTCCTCGCCCCACAGCTAAATCTATCACCCTAAAGCTAAATTACCTCCTTACCAGTTTTTTTCCTCTCCCACAGCTAACTCTTCCAGTCTCCCTCTCTCCCATACAGACTCCCTCCTCAGTCTCCCTCAGCTAACTCCTCACCTCACAGCTAACTCCCTTACCCCAAGAATGGGTTCACTCCCACAGCTATCAGCCTTTCTTCCACGGCAAATAAAACACTTTTCCTCTTTACTCTCCCTCACCCACAGCTAAAGTCCCTGCTCCTAAATTCCTGGATCTGTCAGCTAAAATCCCTTCTCTTCAATCTCACACTCACAGCTAAATTTTACCTCCTATCTACCCACTCCCACAGCCGGAAAAAAAAAAAAAAAAACTCCTCCAGCCTCAATCACTCTCAGGTAAAATTCTGCTCCACAGCTAAACTCCTCTTATCTCCCTTACTCAATTAAACTCCTCCCCCTACCTCCGTCAGCTATAATTCCGACCCCCCCCACAGCTAACAAGAAGCTACCTACCATGCCAAGACAGCCCGCAATTTCCCTACTGTGCTCACTCCCCTAGGCCTCTGAGAGAGCTGGCTGGATTACCTGGAAGTTTAACAATAGACGTTCTTCTGTGTGTCTTGTAGGGGAGGGGGGCAGGGAGGGAGGTAAGATGAAATGTGGATCGGTAGACAGGTAAGAGGAATGGATGGATGAACAGAAAGATGGAAGAAAAGTGGATGGGTATATATGTAAGATGGATGGATGGATGGACAAGAGGATGGAAGGACCGTGAATAGAAGAACAGAGGTAAGTAAAGAAGGAAGAAAAGTGGGTGGGTAGCTATGCAGGAAGGATGGATGGACATGAGGAACGAAGGACTGTGAGTAGACAAGTAGGCTGACTGAACAGCTGGTTAATGAATCGATGGATGGAAAAACGGGAGGACTTGAAGAAGAGTGGGAAGGAGGGTGACTGGATGGATGAAGGAGGGAATGGAAGTAAAGACGGAAGGCAGGCAAGTAAATAAGGAGGATGAGTGGATCGATGACGTAAAAATGGATGGAAGGAAGGAAGGGAAGGAGACAGGTAGGCTGGCTGGCTGGTTGGTGGGAAGATGGGCAGGTAGGATGATTGGCCTGATGAACGAAAGTAGGGAAGAAAGGAGGGAGGGAAGAACGGAAGGAAGGAAGAAAGATGGGACGAATGAATGAATGGAAGGAAATGTAATAACGGATGAATGGAAGAATGGAGTAGGGAAGAACGATACCAAAAACAACAACAATTATATCTTTAAATCCGAGAATGTCTACTTCATTACATCCTAAAACCACACGATTATATTCATTTAAGGAAAGACGTCGTTGGGCTGAAGAGGCTACGCACGAGGAGGAGGAGGAGATGGAAATATTGGACGTGCTCTGGGAGGGAAAATTTTCAGTCTACTTAATCAGGTGGAAAACAAACTTGGAGAAAGGGAAGGACAAGAAGAAAGGGAGAGACGAGGGGGGGGGGGAGTAATTGGCAGACCGATGTATTCAATAGGGCGGTGAAATTTCGAAACATCTTTCCTTTTGCGACTAATTCTGCTCGTTACATGTCAAAATCCTCTTATAACTTATTATGACAAACGACGTCGATACTTAAACGGTGTTATAAGAACACAGGTAAATGATGAGGTGTAATGTGCAAAAATGAATCGTTAAGGAAAATGTGTTACGAAATCTCTTGTCACCTACAACATGGTCCTACTACTACTACTACTACTACTACTACGGAGAGAGAGAGAGAGAGAGAGAGAAATTTCTACGGAACAAAATCGTCTAGCGTCAACCTAAACAAATTCCTCAGAGTACTAGTGGCAATGACAGGGTGACCAGAGATAGCCACTGAAAGTCTCTGACAGCCACGGCGCATCAGAAAAAAAAAGAAAAAGAAAGGTCTTAGCCTCATTAAATACAGAAGTGGAAAAAGCGCAGCGCAAAGGTCGAGGAAGAAATGACGTGAGGACGAGGAGGAGTAGCGGAAAAGAAGGTCAAATGAACGAGGTGGCAGCAGTGAGTGAGGATGAGGAAAGAGGAAATTCTGAGTGAGAGATATGAAAGAGGAAGATGTGAGTGAGGGATACAAAAGAGGAAGATCTGAGTGAGGAGGTTAATTAAAAAAGAAAAAAAAGAAGATGAAATGAAAAGAAGATGAAATGAATGAAAAAGAAGGGCCAAGTAAGAAAAAGAGTTGGGCGAGGAAAAAGCTTGCTGGAAAACAAGAGGTGAGAGAGGAAGAGCTGAGTGAAAAAAAAAAAAAGGCGAAAGGAATCAAGAACTAAATTTGCAAGAACTGAGTAAGGATGAGAAGGGCAATGAGGACGTATTAAATCTGGAAGAATAACTGAGAGGAAAGTGAGCAAGAAAGAACGAATGAGGGAAAACTAAATTCCAACCAACCGAATGAGAAATAACCGAGTGATGAAGAAGCGAGTTGTATGGCAGGAAAAAAAAAAAACGAGTAGTAAGGAAGAAATCCAAGTAAGGAAGAAGAACTGTGTGAGAAAGAAGAGTTGAGTGAGACGGGCCTAAGTGAAGGAGAAATAAACATGGAGGTAGAACTAAGTGGAAGAATAACTGAGTCAGGAAGAAGAGCTAAATGAGGAAGAAGGTGAGCCTTTATAGTGAGCATAAAGTCATCATTAAGAATAAAGCAACTGATGAAGGAAATTAAATTAATAAAGTTCCGAAGGTATTTGTGCCCGATTAGCCTCATTAGGGATAAACGCACAATAATTACTCCGAAAAATAAAATACCACAAATGCTTTTAATACAGGAAAATTATTAAAAAAAACAGGGTAGGAGGCGGAAGTGCGATGGTGAGGTGTGACTGCATAACGCGTTTGTCTAACCTGACGAAAATGCCTCACCACTTTCAGCCCAGCTGATGGACACACGCTGTCAGACTGGAAGGCAAGTTTGACTATTAACCAAGAAGACTCATTCCTACTTCATAATTAAGGCTTACCGAATTTCATGCAATCACGAGCAGGTATTCAAACTGTGGGATTGGTTCAGTTCCGCAAGGTAATATAAACCGACTAAAGTGTGTCGCCTGGTACCTGAGTATGCGGTATGGCAAGGTGTGGTGAGTGACTGTGAGGTGTTGCAGTGTGAGGTAAGATCGTGAGGTCATCATCATCATTATCATCATCATTATTTTTCATCATCATTATCATTATCATCATTATTTTTCCTTCATCTTCCACTATTCAAACGGGGTTGCCAGTTGCCTCATCAAGATCCAGCAACAAAATAAGTAAAACACATGAATTGAGTCAAACAACAGAACCATCATTCTAACACATCCCTCCGTCTTTCAAGAAGGTAAACAGGATTCAGACGCAGGAATAATCATGATAATAATTCACGAGAACCTAACACCACCATCATCATTCCAACACAAGTTCCAAATACTTTCAACCCTGTCAATATAAGAACGTCATCATCATCATCATCAACATCACCATCATCAGAGGCAATCATCATCATCATCATCACCCACCACAGTTTCATTGGGGGTGAGTGGGATCCAGAAACAGGAAATCACACTACCAGGCACCACTACGATAATTCTAATTCCCCATCCCCCCAAAAAAATTCTAAACGCAAAAGAGGACAAAATTCCGGGAGGTGAAGTTAGAAGCAATTTGAGCGAGGCAAAATGGGGCCTGGGGGATGAAAGTGACTCTGAAAGGCGGGCAAATAACTCCAGGGACCAAAATGAGAGGCGGAGGAGAGGTAGACCGAAGGGGAGATGGGGCTGGAGGGGACTGAGGATGGGAGGAGAGAAGGAGGGTGAGGACGAGCAGAGATGAAAGGGGGATACGGGGAGATGGCGGGAAAAAGAGGAATTGGGGGCGAAGGGGGGACTGAACAACAGATAAGGAAGGGGAAGGAAACGTGATGAGATGAAGAAGGAAGGGTGAACTAGATGGATATAACTAAAAACGCGGGGGTAGGGGTACGATAGAACGAGATGGAGAGATGAACAGAGGGAGGAGAGAACGGGATGGAGAGATGAACGGAGGGAGGAGAGAATGACACGGATAAAGAGAGGGGGAGAGAATGAGATAAAATTGGGGGAACGGAGAGAACGAGACAGGGAGACAAAAAGAGATGGAAGGATAGGTGATACGATAAAAAAGGAGGGGAGAGGAGGGGAGGGAAGGGGAAGTATTGAAGAGAGAAAAACGTGTAAGAATGGCGGAAGGCGAAGGGGGAGACCGAGAAAGGGAGATAAGGAGGAAGAGAGTTGAAGAAGGGAGACAGGGAGGAAGGGAAGGGGACGATGATAGATAAGGAGAGAGAGAGAGAAAAAAAGGAAACTGGAAGACGGAGTAGGGAGACCAAAAGAAAGAAGGACACGGCCTGCAAGAATACTGAAGAACAAAGGGAGGGAGGGAGGGAGGGAAGGGGAGGGGAGAGACATAAAAAGGGTGTGAGGAAGATAAGGGTGGGGGTGGGGGGGAGAGGAAGAGAGGGAACCTAAAGCGGCAGGTTGAAGAGGAGATGAGTGAAAAATGATTTGGGAGAGGAGCAAGGGGAGAGGACGACGAGGGGAGAACGCGTACTGTATGTAGGGGAGATGAAAGACGGAGAGGGAGATCGAGCGAGTGGAAAAGGGAAGGAATGGACTGAAGAGGGGTGAATGGGTGAGGAAGGGAGGGAGTGGAGAGAGAAATGGGGGGAAGGAGGAAAGGTGGGTGGGAAGGGAACGAAGTAGAGAAAAATAGTAGTAATAGCAACAGGAGGAGGAGGAGGAGGAGCAGGAGGAGGAGGAGAAATGGCAGACGGAGAAGAGGGCGACCGCGCAGTGGAGAAGGAAAAAGAGTTGGAAAGGAAAGGGGGAGGGACGCAGGGAGTGTGGGAGGAGAGAGAAGGAGAGACAAAGAGATGCAGGGGAGAAAGAGAATGAGGAACGAGGTAGACAAGAGGGAGGGGGGGAGGGGAAAAAAGTAGAGAACGTAAACAAGGAGAAAGGGGGGACAAGGAGACTGAGAGAGAGAGAGAGAGAGAGAGAGAGAGAGAGAGAGAGGGGGGTTGAAAAAATTAGGTCCATCAAGCATAATTAACAAGGACCAAACGAGTGTGTGTGTGTGTGTGTGTGTGTGTGTGTGTGTGTGTGTGTGTGTGTGTGTGTGTGTGTGTGTGTGTGTGTGTGTGTGTGTGTGTGTGTGTGTGTGTGTGCGCGCGCGCGCGCGCGCAGACCTTATTACATTATTAGTTATACTCTTGTTACTACGGACGATTTTACTCAGCTAACGCCATCACCCTCAGGCAGAGAAGAAATAAAGTGTGAATTAAAGTGTGTCTACTATTAATGAAAGTGTGTTTGTGCTTGCGACAGAGAGGCGGCCTACACCTGCCTCTTTCCCAGGTAGATAATCCGGTGGTGTGATGAGGCAACAGCTTCACACACACACACACACACACACACACACACACACACACACACACACACACACACACACACACACACACACAACCACGGAAATGTGACAGACTTGCTTTGAGTGTGCAATACGCTTTTACCAAGAGACAGACACGAGAGAGAGAGAGAGAGAGAGAGAGAGAGAGAGAGAGAGAGAGAGAGAATATCCTAAGCACATAAATGGTCAATGCGAATGCTGCGATACGCGGTCTTGTTTCAGTGTTATGTACTTTTATTTTTATTATTATTATTATTATTAATCATCACCATTATTATTATTATTATTATTATTATTATTATTATTATTATTACCATCATCATCATTACTGCAGTCTCTGGACGATTTTGTTCGCCATAGGATTATTATTATTATTATTATTTTTTTTTTTTTTAAGGAGGGTAAGGTGTAGCCTCCATTCACCTTTCTTTATCAGACATCTCTCCTACGGTGAGTAAAATCGTCGGGCAGAAGAGAATTTAAGCAAACTTTTACTTTCTCAGATGAAAGGAGTAAAGTGGATCAATATACCAACATAACAAGAGCGATCCGAGACTGCAAACCTCCGCCAAGGTGTGCGGTAGATCTTATGGAGATGTTACCTTGTAATTTTGGTGCAGGCACTGTAGGCATTATTTATCGAGTTAGAAACAAAAATGTTGAAACTTCCACTGTCCCGCAATGGTAATGAATCCTCTTAAAAATTCCTGGATCCGCATGATCATCCGGATCACCACCAAAATCTAATGGATCATTCCTTGGGCTATACCTTACAACTCCAAAAAATTTCATGAAAACCCATTGGTAACTTTTTGAGTAACCCTGCTGACAGACACACAAACACACCAGCGCCGGCAAAAACCTAACCTTCTTGGCTGAGGTAATAACACTAAGCTGAGCGAAGACTAATCCCAGTTTTAATACGTGGGAATAACTCAACCACGTAGGAAAGTGAGGTGAGCAAATGACTAAAGATGTGCAAAAAACAAAAATGACAAAAATATCACTCGTAAATAAATCTAAACGAATATATACATCCATTTTCACAATCTAAATATACAAGAATTCTAAACCACAGCTGAATTATGCAAGCAAATACCGAAAGATGTGGAAAATACACATATACTTATGAACTGAAGAAAAGTGAAAAAATGGTCATAATTAACTTATAAACGCAAGGCTAAAGTACGACTGCACTCATTGTTGGTATGTCAATACTTTAAAATACCTCACCCACTGCAGAATAAAGTAAGTAAATAGGTAAAGACGCGTAAATGCTGCAAAAATTCCCTGGTAAATAAAAGCGTAAAGGAATATATCCATTTCCGGCGGCCATTGTGCGGCGCTTTCGCCCGCAGGACACAGGGGCACAAAAAGACGGCGAGCATTTTTCACCTCCTCTGACAACCTGTGCACACGGCTGAGAAAATACCTTGGCAAAATAGCCTACCATCAGGACACTGCTGGAGGGTCACATGTTGTACTTACACTCGGCCTAAACTTGCCATCTCCTTTTCTTCAGTGCTGACCTATAACATGAACACAGAACACGGTGCCAGTCCCGAGAAGTTCTACGGAAAGAATACAGAGGCGTATTATTGTAAAATCTGGCCAATGAGGTACAGGAAAAGCCCTGCAAAAGGACGAAAATCTCCGCGAGACTAAAGTATCCGAACTATAACGATGCTTCCCGGTATGGACACGAACAAATAAATTTTCAAATTCACCACCAACACCGTCATCATTACCTACCACTGATTACCTAATTCCAGTGTTTTCAAAGGGACAGCCTACGCATCATAGGAAAAAAGTAACTCCCACGTGGACGAGCATCCCACATGTGATGTAGAACCTCCTCCGCTGATTCCAAAATGAGAATATGAAAAATTAAGAAACTGGGCGTCACCCATCTCTAACTGCAATACCTTTCGCCTCGGATTAGACAGAGTAAAATAGCAAGACAACCTTGTCAGACACTTCACCCTAAGGCAGGTGAAGCAGCTCCAGTATCTCATGAAAGTCAACTAAGCTAAGGCCACCGTCCCCACCCACTACCAAGCAAGAAGTTCCTATCTGTGGCGCTGCCCTGCCCCTAGTGGTGGTGGTGGTGGAGAGGGAGGATGTTGGGGGTTGGGTGTGGGCCGGGAGGTTACAGTGTGCTGGGTTGTTGTTTGAAGGTTTTGTGAATTGTAGGTCAACCCACAAACTTACATTAAGTCCCATCGAAAGCATGTAGTTAGGGCATAAAACATATCCGCAGGGGGTGAAGTGGAATGACATGAGTATATAAAGCTGTCTCAATACGAAAGGGATCCCTAAAGATGAGGCAAAAAATCGACTATCGACAAAAAGAACACAGCAAAAAGACGTCTCCTTCTGCAATGTTAAAACGAATGACAAGCAAACAAGTAAACCACGCCATTCGTCTAGTCTACCCTGTCTATAAATCCAGGAGACAACAAAATAGGTGAGGAGTATACGGGACGAGTGAGGGATACAACCTGGGAAAAAATAATGCCACGATACTTAAGGGAGGTAGAGATAAATCAGCCCACCCTGCATTGGCTGGATTTATTGGGGGAATGAAAAACGGGGGTGGATAAGAGAGAGAGAGAGAGAGAGAGAGAGAGAGAGAGAGAGAGAGAGAGAGAGAGAGACAGAGACAGAGACAGAGACAGACAGACAGACAGACAGACAGAGAGATTCCAATAAGAGAGCCAGCTTTCATGCACTCTGTTATTTACTCACATGCACGCAATATCAAGCAAGAGTTTACACAGCCCCTCGCACGCACTCATACAACCATACCCCCCTCCCACACGCACACACACACACACACTCCAACCACACACACAATTCTCACACAATCCACCACACACAATTCTCACACAATCCATCACACATACAATTCTCACACACTCAATCCAACTCTGTCCCCCTCCCTTCCCCCCCCCACACACACAACTTGTACAGATCACTGACAGATTCAAAGACTACTTTCTTATTACTTAAGCTTGTAATAAATATATATATATATATATATATATATATATATATATAGATAGATAGATATATATATATTTATATATATATATATATATATATATATATATATATATATATATATATATATATAGAGAGAGAGAGAGAGAGAGAGAGAGAGAGAGAGAGAGATATTGATATAGATATAGATAGATAGATAGACAGATAGATCTGTATGTATGTATGTACAGTATATGTATGTATATAGTATATAATGTACATGTTATATATATAATATACTGAGAGAGAGAGAGAGAGAGAGAGAGAGAGAGACTACACAGAGGGTCAGTGGAGGGTGTAATGTGTAGGGCAGGTGAGACGCAAGTAATTAAGGATTTCAGACAGGTGTGTAGGGGGGCTCAGTAAGAGCCGGGAAAAATGGGTAAGGGATTTAGGGCTGAAGTAAAACAACTAAAGGGAATGAATATGAATTAGACAAATGGGGTAAGACAACAGGTATGGGTCAGAGGAATGAAGTGAGTAATTGAATACAAGACTGTGAAAAAACTCAAATAATGGGTAATGGGTTGAACAAGGGCAAAACTAATGGAGAAGGAGCTGAAGGAGTATTAGAAGAATGGGTAAGGGTAGAACAGGGACGAAAAGAATGACCAAAGATTGAAAAAAAAAATGTAAAAGTAGAGTATGGCGATGAATAAATGCTTGAAATTAAGGTATGGACTAATTATGGGAAAATAACAAATTAGGAACAAAATTAATGGGCCAGGGGTTGAATGTGAGTTGGAAATTGGGTAATCTAGAACATGGGTTAGTTAAATGGGTAAGGCTCAATAAGTGCTGGAATAATGGGGGTAACAGATACAATATGGGTTAAGTAAATTGGACGCGAGACTAGAATAATGGGGTAATGGACTGAATGAGGCACTGAGGGCTAAAATAATGGGCATGGGACTAAATCTGGGTAAGAATAATGGGTAAAGATCTAAGGAAGGGCCGGACAAAATGGGCAAGGGACAGCAATATGGGCATGAATACTGAACAGGGGACTAAATACAGTGGGGAAAATTAATGGGTGGGGAATAATGTAAGGGGCATAACAATGGGTAGGTGACCAAGATCTGGGTATCTGTATAATAGCTAGATAAATCGTAAATGTAAAAATAAAAAAAATAAGAGGGAGATGAAATAGAGATACATATTTTAAGTAACAGACACTTGCAAGGAATGTGTGTGTGTGTGTGTGTGTGTGTGTGTGTGTGTGTGTGTGTGTGTGTGTGTGTGTGTGTGTGTGTGTGTGTGTGTGTGTGTGTGTGTGTGTGTGTGTGTGTGTGTATTGGAAACACTAGGCCTCCACTGAAAAAAAAAAACAATAAAACAGAACGAAAATGAACATTGGAATAACGGAAACAAGGTGACGATGATGATGATGATGATGATGATGATGATGATATAACTCTTTCATTACAACGATGCATTATTTCCGCTTATCCTACTTAGCTCCTGGCGATTAAACTCTGAAATGATGCCTTGTACTGCTAGGATCAATGACGCTTATATCAAACCACTCCAGCTGGAAAAGTCACAATAATACTGTTTTGTAGCTGCATAGATAAAAAGCGTAATACGTCACCTGATTAAGGGGATTAAGAACACATACACACACACACACACACACACACACACACACACACACACACACACACACACACACACGCTAAAACGATATTAGAGTCGGAAAGCACTCACACTTGGCCGCAAAAACACACGCAACCTGCCACTCACTCAAACCGGAAAACATGGAGGGAGAGAGAGAGAGAGGGGGGGGGGAATCTCCACCCATCTTCAATAGCAAAGGAAAAATATGAAAGAAAAATATGTTACAAGGGATATAAAAATAAGAGAGAAAGAGATAAAAGTGATAAAAATACAGGGAATTTTTTTTACAAAGAATGATACGAGGGGTGAGGTGAAAAGGAGGAGGAGGAGGAGAAAAAGGAGGAGGAGGAAGAGGAGGAAGAGGAGGAGGAGGAGGAAAAATGAAAAAGTTATCATGCATTTAAGGAGGAGGATAAGGAATATGGAAGAAAAGGGGAGAAACAGAAGAGGATGAAGATAAACAGTAGCTAAGTAGGAAGAGGGAGAAATAAGAAAAATAACGGGGAGGAGGAGGGGAGACAGAAGAAAAAGAGGAAGGAGAATGGGCTAAACGGAGGAGGAGGAGGAGGAGGAGGAGACAGAAAAGTGAGAAGCATCATTACGAGTGAGAAAGTGAGGCTGAAGTTGACCCTTTACCTCAACCTCCATCGTATGACCTCCTCCCTCTCAAGCAATCGTTTTCTCCCCCCCCCTCCCTCCCTCTCTCTCTCTCATGCCACGTACCTAACAACCCACTTTAAACTCACTTCAGCCCATTTAGCTTTTGTCACTTCACCACTCACTTACCCCTACTCAGTCAATGGCCTCTCGTCTCCACTCCTTTCCACCAAATCCCCTTCTCTTACATCTCTGTTCCCCTCCTCTCGTCTCCTCTCCCTTTTCTACCAAATCAATGACCTCTCCTCTCCTTTCCTCTTCGACCAGAACCCCCCCTCCTCTCTCTTACTCTCTCTCTCTGGCTACAAACTTTTCTGTCCAAGTCTTTAAGTCTAGTCGATGTGTTCACTCAGGCAAGAGTGACCCGCCACTCCCCTCACCACACCACACACACTTCCGTCATCACAACCACCATACTTATTTTCCACAATTACACGAGGCATGCAAGATGAGCAGGATCCAGAAACACACACACACACACACACACACACACACACACACACACACACACACACACACAGAAACCACAGACATCCCACCAACACCCCAAACCCACCAAAGAAACTTCCCCTCCGCCTAAATTAGCATACTGGTAATTGCGTGAGGTAATTGCACACTTACTCTAATTAAACAAAACAACCACCATTATTTTCACGCGCGAGACTAACGATGCTGCAGCTAATTCGTGAGTCTATTGCCTAAAATACCTCCAAAAAAAGACGTGTATTTGCTGTTATCATCAATATTAGTAGTAAGCACAACGCCTATATATCTGCGGCCCCATACGTGATCAATATACGAAAAAAAATCTATCCCAAAGCTACAAAGTATTCCAAACCCCATCCCCCCACAAGAAACAACTAAAATAATAATAATAATAATAATAAAAGAAAAGAGAATGCTGAGTTGTTATTTTTGTTACCACCAGGTGTTTTCAGTTCAGCTCAGGAGAAACGTCTGGTCATTTGGGGCGAAGGCACTGGTATACCTGGGTAACTGCGTAACCCGATTATACAAACGTCCAAGTCCCTACCTATCCCTCGAAAGGACGATGGGAGGGGGGGAGGAAGGTGTGAGGAAAGGGCAAATTCGTCCTGCAGTCCACGAGGTTGACATCCAATGGGCCTGACGCGACAATAACGCCCTTATCGTCTTCAGTGTCGGGACGTTTTAGGATTTTCAGCATTCTATTTAATTCCGCTTTCCAGATGTGGCTGTTAGTGAAAAGGTTTAATTTCCGCGACAGCTCAATTAGACAGGACTGCCACTGGGTTAGCTGGTGACAGGCCCTTAGACAGTGTTAAGTGTCCGGCTAACGATGGGGAGGGGGGTTAATGGGTCTGAGTGCACAGGTCAATGGAGAGAGAGAGAGAGAGAGAGAGAGAGAGAGAGAGAGAGAGAGAGAGAGTGAGTGAGTTTCAAAGATCTCAAGATATTTTATTCTCTGTCTCTGTCTCTATCTCTGTCTCTGTCTGTCTGTGTGTCTGTCTGTCTGTCTCTCTCTCTCTCATCAACCCTTTCCATCATGGTCACCCCTTCACTACGATGATGCCAGTTTATTTTTTAGTTTATTGGTGCTACTTTCAGACTTCTTTTTTCAGCCTGGGAGAGATTTTGCATACGGGTGGGGTTAAATACAGCCAAGTCTTAAGCTGAATATAAGGGTAAGGAAATAACAAGCGTAAATTAAGGAGGTTAACTTATAAAGTGCTCCCTTTCTTCTTCCGTTCCTCCTCCTCCTGCCATATCACCTCTCATCTTATTAACTCCTCCCTCCCTTCCTTCTCTCCTCCTTTTCCTCCCTTCACCCGCCTCTCCTTCTCATCGTTTCCCCCTCCCTGTCGCTAATCCTATGCCACCTGCTCCTCCATCCATACCTCTCCTCTTCACCATCATCATCCATCATCATCATCATCGTCGTCGTCGTTATCATTGTCATAACTACCACCTTTCTCATCGGTATCAGTAACTTCCTCGTCCTCATGATCATGGCAATCGTCATTACCATCTTCCGTCTTCTCTTTATCATCATCATCACTCTCCTCTTTGTCAATACAGGTATCAACACAATCATTTTCCTCAATCACCCCTCCTCTTTCCCTCAGTTCTCGTCGCATTTCTCTTCTTGATCATCACTACCTTTCCCCCTTTCTATTTAATTCCCCAATCTAGCATTTCAACCCACCATCCCTCCTCTCCATTTAAGCCCCCTTCTTTAAATCTCTCTCTCTCTCTCTCTCTCTCTCTCTCTCCCATCCTTCTTCAGCCCCCTCCCCCTCTCTTTTCCCCTCCTTTACCCCCTCCCAAATCTTGCGTCACCCGGCAAAGGCATCACCATTTTTGCATTTAGATGAGAGACGCCCCACACAGCGAGACGGTGGCTGACTTCCTGACACACACACACACACACACACACACACACACACAGAATGATATGGGAAGAGGAAAAATGGGGGATGAGGGAGATGAGGAAAGGAAAAGTGAGGGATGAGAAAAAGAGAGAAGGGGTAGGGGAATAAAAGAAGGGGAGATGAGTACTGGGGGAAGAAAGAGAAGAGGGAAATGAGAATAGGGGGAAGGGAGAGTAGGGGAAGAGAAAATGGGGGAGGGAAAGTGGGGGAAGAGAGAAGGGGTGAGTGAGAATGGGGGAATGAGAGAAGGGGGTCGGGAGAGTGAGGGAAAGACAAGGAGAGGGGAAGAAGATAAATACAAATGGCCACAGTCTCTCCCATCCAGTCTTACTCTCCTGACGTTTGCCTCTTCCCTCCCAAACACAGAATGTCCTGACAGTAAAGGTTCACAGCCCACTTACTCTGACCTTTCCATCCTACGGAAAAAAAAAAAAATCCACTTTCAGACGATTATATTCAGAAAAACAAAACAAGCTACGAAGAAGGTTACCGGAAACTCTTTACCCTTGTCATTACACGTCGTTTCTCAAAAGGTAACCAAATCGTCTGGAGGTAGGAGGGCTATAGGAATAAAAAGGAAGTGTTAGTCAAGGAGGGGTTAGTCGTCTGGTAAACCCACCTGTGAAAATGGGTATATAAAATGTACCAAGTCTAAACAGGTAACACCACGTACCTGAAACAAAGGTGAGGCAAAATCAGACTAATGAAGATTATTATATATCAGGTTTAAGTGGCAGTATATCTGATCTTATATAAAAAAAAGAAAAGTACGCATTCCGTATCAAAAGCAGTATTAAAACACTCTTCACAAAATGCAAAGTAAAACCAGCATTAAACCACAAACTCCACCCCAACCCATCCACCACCAACGACGCTGAATAAACAAATAAATGAATAAACGGATAAATAAAGGCGAGGAAACACAAGCGTCAGCCAAAATCACATTCAGTTATGGGACAAAAACAACCACCGTAAAAACAGGGAGAAAAAAAAATGATGGTTAGGAGGAGAAAGGGTAAAAAAAGAAAAAATTGTGGAGTTAAATGGAAATGACAACTTTTTAATGACTGGAGAGAGGAATGGGGATGGGAACAATCACTGAGAGAGAGAGAGAGAGAGAGAGAGAGAGAGAGAGAGAGAGAGAGAGAGAGAGAGAGGCTACTACTCATCCCAGATCCAGGTGGAAGAGTAAGTCAAGGGGAAAGATAAAATAGAGTTCTGACGAGGAGGAGGAGGGGGGGAGGAGGAGGAGGAAGGGGAGGAGAAGAGGGAAAGAAGAGAGGAGAACGAAAGATGGGATGGGAGGAGGAGGTGACGAAGAAGGAAAGAGGAAAGGGAGAAGCAGAAAGCAAGAGGGGGATGCTGAGGAAGGGGGTTAGAGGAGAGGGAGGGAGGGAAGAAAAAAAAAAAGGATTAGAACAGAGGCAAGACGGAAAAATGGAAGAGGAAGGAAGGAAGTGGAGAGAAGGAGGAGATGGAGGAAGATGAGATAAGGAGCGAAAGACGAGGGGGAAGAGATGGAATATGCAGTGGCCAGGGAAACAGGAAATTGAGATAAAGACGAGAAAGACAAGAAAAATGCGAAGAATCAAAGAACATACAAAAGAAATATAAACGTATGAAACAGTATTAACAAATGCATACATAAAAAAAAAAATAACTGAAAATGAGAAATAAATCATACCGTACATGAACGGTAAAGAAATAAAACAAAAATAATAATAATAATAAAAAATAAAACGGATACAAGAAGCAAGATTGGAAGAACTCTTAGAACTCGTATTTTAAACCAGCCAACGCCAGACGATTTTATATACCTGAAAATGACTCACACGATCACCAATTGTCTTTTCATGGTCGGGACAACTCCAATATTACCTTCCAACGTCAGGATTTTTTTCTTTTCCAGCTTAAGAGCGACTGTAGCAGGGTAAGAGTGTTAATACCCTCACCATTAACCCCCCTCATCGTCGGGACAACTCTTAATATTGAGGATAGAAGAATTAAAAAAAAAAAATACACGGCCTACCCGCCATTGGAGAAGGGGAGAGGGAGGCGCAATAAATGGGGTGGGAGCAAGTCTGGGGGCAGATGGAGCAAAAGGGAACCATAAATTGCTGGCAGCCACACACACCTGTTCACCCACCACCACCACCAATACCTGCCACCACCAGCACCAATACCTATTCTTTATCCATATCTCACATTATCACTATATATATATCTTATCCAGTATCATCAACACCAATATCTATTCCTTATCGCCACCACCAGTACCAATACCTGCCCTTTACCCAAAACTCACACTGTCATTATGTATCATCAATTATACCAACCAATATCAATTATGTCTTTGCAGCCACGTACATCTGCTCCACTACCACCAATACCAATACCATCATCACTGATACCAGTTCACTGCAAACAAGCGTTGCTCCCTGTCCTTTGTGTTTACTCTCTCTCTCTCTCTCTCTCTCTCTCTCTCTCTCGTCATCTGTATGCACGATTAATTGGATGAACACATGAAAACAGAAATTCTACTCATTCCATAACAAAGCTCATATGATGATGATGATAAATTAACCAATAACACACGCAACGAGTGAAACACACACACACACACAAAAACACACACACACACACACACACACACACACACACACACACATTCCAAGCCACCCTCCTACTTAACCTTCCTTTTAACAGCTACATGTGGGGGGGGGGGTATTGAAACTGTACATGTCACATCTGCAAATATAAAGGCGTGAAAAAAGCTGTGCCAATTAATTCACCGTGGTAATCAGTCACCTGTTTTAATTAACTTCCGCACCTGACACAATCACAACCTGCCAGCTTAACCCCTCCTGTCCCACGACTTTTACCCGTGGGTAGGAAAAAAGGGGCGTGATGATGATGATGATGATGATGATGATGATGATGATTACTACTCCTCCTCCTGATGATGATGATTACTCTTCCTCCTCCTCCTTCTCCTCTTCCTCCTCCTCCTCCTTCTCCTACTACTACTACTACTACCACCACAACCATCTTTAATAATTGATAAAACAAGCACCATCAATCACTATCTTCCACACCAACAGCCAATCACACCACCCAACACCACTCCACAACCACCCACCCACAGTCAAAACCACACCACCACTCAACATCACCACAACCACCCACCCAGTCAAAACCACACCACCACTCAACATCACCACAACCACCCACCAGCCACAGTCAAAACCAAAGCACCACAACGTTCACTCACAACCAAGCCCATGGAACAAAACAGCACAGGTCACAGCCTTCCCCGTAACATGCATCTTCGAAAGGACCAGGAGATCTGTTGATGTCTGCCTTCCTTTTTACAACCGCCACCCACAAACACCACCACACCACAACAGCCAAAACAACCTCCATCCACAACCACCGACCAACAAAACCACGACCATCACCACACCGACTCCAACCGAGCTAGAAGAGCTGGGGAAAACGCAAATGCCGTAAACCCTGTCCTAAGGCTATGTGTAAACTTGACCTGCTGGAGGGGGTGGGGGTGCTGAAGATACGGAGTCGGTGAGGATGCTGGACTGCTTGTGAGTTTGGAAGTTGAGAGAGAGAGAGAGAGACCGCATGTTCATCATAAGCTCGTACACAAACACACACACATACACACACACACACACACACACACACACACACACACACACACACTGCACAAAGAAAAAGACTGAGAGGGGAAAGACAGGACACAGCTCACCCCTTCCCTACGATGACGTGATTTGTATTTTGTCCTTCCTACCTTCAGACGATTTTATTCAGCCTGAGAGAGACTTTTCCAACTAACCCCTTCGCTACTCAGACGCTGACACTGCATAAAATCGTCTGGCCAAAAGAACGTACGTCACCACAATCACCACCATCATCATTACTTTCACCACTATCGCCACCACCAAAGCCATCGTTACCACCAACCACAACTATCGCAATCATCATCACCACCACCGTTACCGCAATCATCATCATCATCATCATCATTATTTTCACCTATATCACCACCAACAACGTCATCATTACCACCACCACCACTCCCTCAATCATCATCATCATCATCATCATCAATTCACAAACTGCTCTCTAAATCATGTGGGTCTGAGAAGTTATGAGGAAATCTTAAATCTGTTGCTGACACAGTGAAGAGAAAAATTATGAAACACGAATCTCTTAATTAGTCTCCGGCCTCATTAGCAACCTCACTGGACTGAAAACTGAGAGAGAGAGAGAGAGAGAGAGAGAGAGAGAGAGAGAGAGAGAGAGAGAGAGACTGGTTCCAGAATTATCCTTTGAAGTATCGCCCACCGAAATGGTTCCGCAACACAAACACACACACACACACACACACACACACACACAACACATTCACCACTCATCCTTCCGTCCTCCCCCTGCCCCTCCTCCACCCAGAGCAGCGAGGTTAATATTGTGGGTAAAGTTTGAAATGGCAGATGAGTCCGTGATTTGCGAATAGTTTTAACTGTGGCACATAATGACTTGGCTGCATTGCTGTTGTTGTTGTTGTTGTCCAGAGTTTAGTTATTAGTTGTCGAATAGTATTAGGTGTATTAGCTGATATTAGTACTGCTGATGTTACAACCACCACCACCACCACCACCACTTAAAAGCTATCACTGTTTTTACCACACTTCGGCCACTTCTTTTTGCAGCCTATTTCCCGCAGGTCACTGGCCTCCTTCATCTTTAATGGCACTCCTCTGTGACTGGTACCGTATTTTAGCACCGGTATAAATCTCTTGTTACAGCTGTTCATGATGGCGGGACGGAAATTTCAGACCAAGTTAAAGTGGGCACAGTATAGGCTAACATCTTTCACAGTATGACATGACTATCGTTTTTACTATCATTAACACCATCACCACTATCACTATTACCAGCATCATCATCACTATCACCAGCACCATCGTCATTATCAACAGCACCATCGTCACTATCACCAGCACAATCATTCAGGACCACACGCCTATCTGCAGCCATCAATTTCCTGGCAGCTGAGAATCCTAGTCCATAATTAAACCGCCTCTTCATGGTCTTCGCATTCATCCCATTAATCCCTCTAATGAATCTGGCCCAGATTTTCGTCCTTTGGCTGGCTATTTCTCGTAGCTCAGTGGTAGAATAAGAAAATACCTCCGCCCTGAGTCCTTTCCGTAGCATTTCTTCGTGACTAGCATCGTATTCTAGTGTGAATCTCTCGCTACGGTTCAGTATTCATGATGCAGAAATGGCAATTTTAGGCCATGTTAGAGTGAATATTTTTTATAGTATCATTAGTATCTTCACGTTATCATAATGACTGTTGTTACAACCCCATCGCTTATCTCATCATCATCATGTACAAACCAGCATCACTACTACCCATGTCACTAATAATCGTCAGTATATACCTTTGATGAGTGATGAAGCATTTATCCCAACTCATCACAACGACCACTAGCCTGCCAATCCAGAACCACCACCACCACTGGCAATACCACCCACACTACCTTAACAAACCCCACGACACCCGCACACCACAGCCACAACCGCCAGCACCACCATCAACACTTACATCCACAACCACCACTCCACTATCGCCACTCAACAGGCACTCGGATCAAAAATATTACTGTACCTTCTTTCTAACCCGTCTCTGCCCCTCCCCATCCAGACCACAACCACCAACCTAACCTACAACTACAATCATCCTCACCTCCGGCCACACCATCACCACCATCCAAACCAACCACGAAATCCACACTGCAACCACCATCATCACAACCACTACACCAACAACCAACCACCACATCCACACTGCAACCACCATCATCACAACGACCACACTAGCACTATTGATCATCACCACCCATGCCACGCAACAACCACTTGAGGCTTAGATATTACCCCCACTTCTCATCCCAGCCTCTCTCGTTCCTCCCACACTCTCATGCACACCCCACCCGATTTCGAAGGACTTAACCCTTTGTCAGGCAAGAGTCTCCCTCAGCTCAATAAAATCGACAAGTGTTATCCAAAGCAAAGTATACCCGTGATCATTTGCTCTCCTGAGTGAATAATATTTTCCGTCGTCAAGCTCTTCAATACACTGGAGTCTTTGGTACTGTATTCTTGTTACAGGCAGATGACTTCATTCCGTTTACGAGAGGCTCTCTGTAGTGGAGCTAATTAAAACTTTCGCCGGTGGATGACCCCACCTCTCCCATAACAGCTAAATACGTATTGCCTTCATCCCTTCCACATGTGGTCCCCCTAAGCTACTGAAATTCGTCAGCTGATACCAAGAAAAAAAATGTACTAAAAAGGCTGATGGTCCTCTGGGATGGCTATTTTCGGGAGAGGCGGATGGGGAATAGGGTCAACTGATTGGCGTGGGAGGAATTGAATTGGCGTGGGGAAGGACGGGGTGATGAAAATGGGTAACGTGGAAGACGAGCATGTTTGAGGGGTGCGAGGGGGATCCATAACTGTGGCCTGTGATGTAAAAAGAAACGAAAAGAGGATAAATGCTGTACGTTACTAGGCATCTCATGAAGGGACTATGAAAATAAGAGACCGGACACAGTTGCTGGAACCGTTTGTTTACAACATGCGTGAAAAACAACCATGAATATTTGTTCCTGTACGTTCGAAACACCACTGTCATCGGCAAGACCGTAACGCTGTTAGGAAACATGAAAATAGCACTGGTGTAGATGTTTTCTGCACTGAGCACGAACAAGGCAGATCAACAGCTGACATATTACATGTGTTGTTTGGCTCGTTCCTCTTTCCCTACGATGGATGTACCTAGTGCTGGCGAGGGCGTTTAGCTTCTGTCCACACAGCACCAATGTTGCTGCCACAGCATGCAGTACATACTGCCCCGCTGAATCAGTGTGGGGCACTACCACACACACACATGTCCACAGTGTGTCTGCTTCAAACATGACGAACACTTTGCCTCGAACAATGTCATCAGACATTGCCACATAAATGTTTAGGAACATGAATCTATCATGTTCGTAACAAGTCGGCCGCTTACCTCCAAGCAATGCTGGAGGGAACGTGTGTCCGCCGCCCGAAGACAAGAAGAGAAAATAAGACTCCCCCGTCCGTCTAATCCTCCAGCCAAAGCTGACAAGATAAAAGTGAAGAAAAAATATCATGGAGTTTTGTGAAACTAGCAGGGAAACATCAAAGAAAATTACAAAAGGCAAACTTGTGCTATGAACCAGAACTCAAAACATAAGAGGGAAAATAAAGAGAATCTCCGGACAGTGGGCGACGGGTGAGAATGGGGAGGACGCCTGTGTGACAAAGAAAACTGTAGCATGGGGGATCATCCATACAGAAGTCTGGAATGTCATGTTAAAATGGTGGGAAGAGGGGGTCTTCGACGGTGCGGTACGGAGGTAGGAAGAACGGGGAAACGTAGTGTGGGTGATCAGTGTGTGTGAGGGGAAGACTGTATGGGGTTACTAATAGGGAGGGACAGACGGAATTACACGAAACAATACAAAGTTGGTTAGTCTGTGTGTGTGTGTGTGTGTGTGTGTGTGTGTGTGTGTGTGTGTGTGTGTGAGAGAGAGAGAGAGAGAGAGAGAGAGAGAAACAAAGAGAGTGTGAGATCTTAAGGTCCAAGAGGCAGGCTATCAAGGGAGTGTGTTTGTGTGGGGGTGAGATGCGTAAAGAGAGACATAATGGACTATATTCTGAAAATGCTCAAAGGTTGGAATAAATGCTCAGGTACGTGTGTGTGTGTGTGTGTGTGTGTGTGTGTGTGTGTGTGTGTGTGTGTGTGTGTGTGTGTGTGTGTGTGAGAGAGAGAGAGAGAGAGAGAGAGAAATCAATTACCAACCTCAGTGGGAGTTAACTTTTTGAACCGTAGAAATTTTATCGTTTCTGTATTCTCTCTCTCTCTCTCTCTCTCTCTCTCTCTCTCTCTCTCTCTCTCTCTCTCTCATCCCTCCCACCGCCACATGATTTAATTCGCCCGAGATAAGACCTAAGAAGTGAAGAGGTAACAAAACCATCTACATTTTTACTTCTTTAATATGTCATCTTTATTTTATTCTTCCTGGCAACCAATTCCTTTATTCAGCTTAAGGAAAACTTCTAATAGATAAGGTGTTGATAAGGATCCTACTGTTTGTTAATTAAATAAGTAAAATGTACATGTGATTCAATGAACAATAAAGGAAACTAGAAGTCCCCCAAAGGAGGGTATAATACAAGCCGCGAGCCGATACATATCTAGCGCGGCTCGGAATGACCTTGACCTTGACCTACTTTCACCAATTTCGAACTCGTTCGAGATTTTCATCCCTACTACACACCTGTAAAATTTTGTGGTGATATCCTCAGCTGTTGCTGTTACCTTGCTAACAGACATAGACAGACAGCCAGACGCCATGCATCCCAAACGGGGTGGTCAAGGGCTTAGAGTTAATTGTTTTACAGGGAGGGGCACTAATCCTCCACCAACCCCACTTGACACGTCGGGAGACAAACTGAAAAAAATACCAGCTTCCCTATCGCGGCTGGAAAATGTTGCAATGTCGCAGTGTGCAAATAAGAGGGCACTGTACCCGTAAACGCTAAAAACCAAATAAATAAATGCTGCAAGGTGGCAATGTGTGAATGAGCGGCAATGTGTCCGTAAATACCCACATTAACTGCTTAACTGCCTAGATGAGAAGGCTGTTAATGTAGGTGTTCTCGCTTATCACGTGGGTGTTTCAAAGAGTGGCCTGTGTGCAATTAAGGATCTATACATAAACTCAGTCAAAAAGCAAAATAGTATCCTTGCACACTTGGAGCGAAACAATTTAGCACCACAGACGATGGTTATGACACAATACCCCATGATTTTAGCCCAATCGTTTTTTCTTCCTTCCTTCCCTTAGCCTCCCATTCTTTTTCCTACCCTTTTACTTCCCTCCCTTCCCCCTCACTCTCCCACTTCTCCTCAACATCCCTCCCTTCTTACCTCTTCCTCTATCCGATCGCTTTCTATCTCCTCTCTACATATCTTCCTTTCCCTCTCCTCTCCTCATCTACTCTTCGTCATTCATCCAAAAATTGACAAGAACAAAAAAAAAAAAAGCTACAAAAAAAGTATACCTTGTGGCTACATCTCAGCTTGCATCCAATCAACACAATCAGGAAACAGAAAAATATCACATAAAATGGCTACAAAAAGCGATACCGCGTACAGGTGTGTGGGTGTGTGTGTGTGTGTGTGTGTGTGTGTGTGTGTGTGTGTGTGTGTGTGTGTGTGTGAGAGAGAGAGAGAGAGAGAGAGAGAGAGAGAGAGAGAATGTGCCTGTCAGTGCAAAACAAACTAATGAATGTGTCAGACACCATGGAAAAATCTGTGGTTGTGTGCAGGTAAAAAAAAAAAAAATGAACTTGTTAGTGAACACAGAAAATATGTGTGTGTGTGTGTGTGTGTGTGTGTGTGTGTGTGAGTAATGCGTATATACGAATGTATGCATGAAAGCGTGTGCACGACTGAGTTTATGTATATATATATGTATGCTTCCACTCGTGTGATGGGGCCATGTCACCATAAATCCACACACAATAACCCACCACAACGTAGAATATACCAAACAACATCAACAACAACAAATCTAAATAAAGGCAGTGTTTGTGTTGAAACTACGCGTCATTTCGGTGTCAAGCGAGATGGCCGACACACACACACACACACCTGACAATCTTTATGAGTGAGGGCAAGTCCTACACGACGTACAACTGCATGGAAAAGTGTACAATGGCACCAAAACATCTACAGTAGTCGGAAAAAAGATAATAATAATTCAGGTTTTGAAATCAGCTTCAGTCATGGTTCAGCAATTCCATATCAACAGCATACACAACACAAAAGGAAGGAAGAATAACCCACGCACTGAACCTACCAAAAAAGGAAAGTCGGGTGGTATGCTGGCGTGAACTTCTGGTCGTATTATTTCCGTCTTCTTTCTAGGAGGAGAACACTCGCTGAACATTCTTTGTCGTCATATTTCTGCCTGATCCCAACATTTTCACTTTCCCAGCAAAAGATGTGCAGAGCCACGCGCGGTGACGGCTCGTAACTGATACAAACTAACCGACTACTAACGTTGCCAGATTTTCATGAGAGGATGTGGCCAAGCATGTTATTCATAATTACGTACTCTGTGTAAATTTTACTGGGTTAAAAGAGGCCAAATTTATGTTTTAATAATACCAAAAGTGCAAATTTTTATGCGTAAAAAGAAGCCAAATATATTTAAAAAAAAAAATAGCTAAAAGAAAAGGGGGGAGGGGGCAAATTTCACAAAACTTCCACCAATGACATACCTAGCTGACACAAACTGCGCATGCCCAGACATGGTGGCGCCGGGCACCAGACACCGCAGTGCACGTCTTGATACCACATTAAGAAAGTTAATTTCACCGCATTAAAGTACTCTCCAACAGGCATGTAGAAATAGGCCGGAAAGCGTAGTTTTTATTTACTTCTTCCCATATTAAAGCAAGCTAGACAGTTCTGATTTTTTTTTTCAATTACACAACAGAGGAAGGAAAAACAAATGAATTAAAAAAATAATCCATACACCAGATGACAGGTGTCCTCCTCTCATAAAAAATCTATAATAGCTGGACTTGAACAGCCGCAAGTTGAAGAGTGGGGGGAAACCTCTCTGGAGAAACGAGTTTGAAAGAGATGCAGTTCGGGGAATAAAGGAATTTTGATAGGCAGAAGTTCTGCAAAATGGCAATGTGACAGTTGTCATGAGCGCTACTAGATGCTCGTGTAGCGCTGTGGAAGGCATGGGGAGGTGGCACAATGGATGCAACTTCGTCTGAGCATTTGCCATAATAATATCTGTAAAATAATGCAAGGGAGCCAACATTCCGTCTTATCGTCTGGGGGGAGGCAGGAACGAAAACAATGGCGTCATCGTACTGAGAAGGTCATCGTTTTTAACCCCGAGACTAGTTTCTGTTTTATTTTTGCTATGTTCAGACGGATTTATTGACATTTGGACAAACTTTCAGGACTGGAATGGGTTAGATACAGTTTTCATCAACACCTTCACAGATAAATATTCTCCTTAAGCTGACTAATATCCGGTTGTGGCCAGAATGAAATATATTAAAAAGAAAAAAAAAGGAAAAAGAAGCATAATAGTACTGGAAGGGTCAAAGCAAGTGAAAAAAAACACACACACACAAATCTTTCACAGTTTCATTTCGCACCAACAAACTCACCTGATATTTATTAGTCCCACACGGGAGGGGGGGGGAGGGGAAGGGGATTAAAATCAGGGGAGGGGGATTGTGGTGCCAGTGTTCTTCATCATTACGGAGGAAATGGTGAGTGGAGGTGAGTGAGTGAGTTGGGGCAAGTGGGTTTCTGTGAGTGTGCGCATTATAAGTGTGAATTAAACGGGGTGTGAGCAAGATGGAGTGAGTGAAGGAAGGCTTGAGTGTGATTGTGAAAATGAGTGTAAGTGAGGGATGAAGAGAGGGAGGGAGCTGAGTTGAGTGAGCAAGTATTAAAGAGTTTAAGGAACAAAATGAGTAAAAAAGTGAGGGAGGTGAGTAAGAATTAAAGTGCATGAATGTGTGAGGGAGGTGAGTGAGTTTAAGCGAGTGTGTGTGTGTGTGTGAGGGAGGGAAGTGAGTTGCGTGAGAGCCAAAGCGAATGTGAGTGAGTGAGAGTGAGTGAGTCGGAGTGAAAGCGAGGGTGAGAAAGTGAGTGAGCGTGAGAGCCAACCAACCAGCACTACGTATCGGCCCTCGCTCAACTGACCAACTTTCTGGGGCAGACCCTCCTCGCTGATCCCTTTACCACAGTCACCACCATTTTACTCCACCACAACCATTTCTCTTCACCACCACCACCACCATTTTTCCTTCATCACCACCACCACCTTATTCCTCCATCATTACCACCACCACCTAAACACCACGTCTCCCCTCCACATGACTATCACCATCATTTACCGTCACCATCTCATTCCACTATAACCTCATTCCTCCACCATGATCCACTCAATCACCATGTCATTCCACATCATTATCACCATTTACACCACCATCACCATAACCTTACTTTTCCTCCACCACTTATTCAATCACCAAGCCAACACCAATCACCATCACCATCATTTACCATCTGCATAACCTCATTCCCCAGTATTAACATCTATATCATCACTTAATCACCACGTCACTATCTCCACCATTCACTCCACACCATTAACTTACTCGTATTCCATCACCTTCATCACGTCACCACCAATCATCATCACCACCACCATTTACTCCACCAACACCATCACTTAAAAGCCACGTCCCCATCACCATTACCACATCACCATAACCTCATTCTTCCTCAGCTACCATCACCACCATTAACATCAAGGTCACTATCACCACCAGTTCTACTTCACCTTCACCATGTCCTTATTCCCGCTACATCATCATCATTTACACCACCACCAACTCGCATGTTCTTTCACCACCAATAATACCACATTCTGATTACTCCATTACCCTCATAATCACATCACATACCATAACATTAAGCTCTCACCACCATCACCATCACGCCACACATCATAAAACTTCAGTATCATCATCACCACAACCACACTCACCACCATTCGGATCACTTCCCACCACCACGTCACACAGCATAAAATTACCATTACCACAAAAACCACTACCACCATCACCACCACCACTATCTACCACCTTCCCCCATCATCATCACTTCATTCACCACATACCACAGAAAATCCACCCCATACCTTCATTCTTCCATCTTTACAGCAACCACCACCATTCTCTCTCTCTCTCTCTCTCTCTCTCTCTCTCTCTCTCTCTCTCTCTCTCTCTCTCTCTCTCTCTCTCTCTCTCTCTCACACACACACACACAGATAAGGAATGGGTGAAGCAAGACTTAAAGAGGTAAGAGTCACTACCCACGCATGATAGAGGCAGGAGTGAGCTGCGAGGCGGGTGAGGCAGAGATGATGAAAGGGTGAGATGAGTATGTCTGAGGTACGGCAGGGAAGACCCGGGTGAGCCAGAGATAAGGCAGGTGGTGTATCAGTTCCCGTCAATCTATTCCTGACTGCCTGTCGCCACCTCCACACACACACACACACACACACACACACACACACACACACACACACACCAATTCCTGAGGCTAAGCGAGCGGAAGCCAAGCCAGTGAGGCAGGTAAGGCAGGAGTGAGGCAGGGGTACATCTGTTCTCCTGAGCAGGGATGTGTTGGGTGAGGCAGGGGTGAGGAAGGAAGGCAGATTTATTTCAACTAACCAAACCGGCCACTGATGATATAAAATTATTCTCACATAGTTTTCTGTTTATTTATTAACCTCTCTCTCTCTCTCTCTCTCTCTCTCTCTCTCTCTCTCTCGTTTGTGTCTTGCACCTTCAATTCCTCATTAGTCTCAGTTTCCGACAAAGTGTTAAGCAAAAATACGCTAACAGTAATATCCACATCTTTCAGACTTATTCTTGCCACCCTTTGCACTTCACCTTACTATTTCCCAGACTTAAACAAGGCAAATATATATATATAAATGTTTCAGTCACTCTCTCAAAGAGGATTACATTGCACTGACACTGAAGGCTCGTAGAACGCATATCAAAAGTTAAAATAAAAATCTCTTAATGAAAACAGTCGGTTAGTTAAAAATGAATCTTACTCCCACTGATCCAATGCAGTCTAGATCCTACTCTTTCTACCCTCACAGGACTGTATTCAACTTAGATCTCATGGGCTGAAGTAATAAAAGGAAGCTGCGTCTAACTTCTACAGGCCGAAAAGTGTCCCGTAGGTTGAACAGTATCGTTTGTACATAGCAAGGATACAGTAAAAAACACGCCATCGAACTGAAGGGGTTAACCAACAGAAGGTAGTCCATAGCTGTTTCCTCCCTACCCATTCCCTGCCTCGCCATCAACTCGTCAAACTAAGTGAGGCAGGGATAAGGAGGAGGGTGCAGAAAGAGAGAGGCACGGGGTAAGGTAGGTGAGGATGACGAAGCACAAGGCAGACTGGGGTGAACTGGGTGAGGCAGGAGTGAGAGACAGGTGAGGCAGAGAAGTTCTGAGTGAGGCAGAAGTATCTTTGCTGTAAAAGGAAGGAACGAGTACTGACATGGACTGAAGAAAAAGTATATAATCAAAACTCAGGATCCGTTCATTTCGAGATTCCTGGACACACTGCTTTTAAGAAGAATGGAGGTCGCGGACAGCTGGAGACACAGAATAGCGAAAAATAGTTCCAGAGTTGACCCTATTATGAAACACGGGGTACCGGTCCAGTCCTGCATGAGAGAGCTGGACGGAAAAGCGGTGAGTGTGTAGCTACGGCAGACGGGTACTGAATGCTGGCAGTAATGGGTGAGGAATAAAGACAAAGTTCAGAAAAAAGATAGAGGGAGAGAGAGAGAAAAAAAAACAGGCTAGTAGCTACAGTGGGAGAGATAGAGAGAGAGAGAGGGGGGGGGGTATGGCCTATCTGATCCGTCTGACACTATTCCCTCCTTCCCTCCATCAACTTGTGAAGCTCAGTGAGGCAGAAATCAAGTGAGTGAGGCAGGACTAAGGCAGGACTGAGACAAGGTAAGGCAGGATGTATACTGTATACGGTATCAGTGCCCTCCATTTAATTCCTGCCTACATACATACACACACACACACACACACGACTACCAAACAGATCTCTTATTACATCTCGGCATTCACGACAGAGATGGCAATTTTAGGCCAAGTTAAAGTGGACAGAGTATAGTGCCTTACAAGGTTCTTAGAATGGTCTGGTTAGTAAGAATAAAATACTGAAACACAACCGTATCCAAGGGGTTAACTTCTTCATTCCGATGACGTATTATTTTCGCTACTACCAGATGATTTCAGGCAACTTCTGAGGCGACGTCTTGTTGTGGAGGGATTAATGATGTCTATATTTAACCTCTCCAGATTGTTGTCTCTTCTAAGATTTAAAAAAAACATTTGGACGCTGCAAGATATTAAAAAATATTAATAATAATTTCGAGCAGGTAAAGTGTTATCCTAATAACCAAACTGGAGACATTATCTGGCACAATTACCACGTGTGCTCCTTGCCGGACTAATAAACAAAGTTGGTAAGCGGCAGGCGGGTTATTACTGCGAGCTGGGACAAGGTCTCTAACACCACAAGTTGCAGCCAAACACGATGCAACTTCCCTGACAACAAGGTGGAGTGGCATGCTGCACTGAATGAGGACAAGGTGTACCGTCTGTGTGTAGCACTGCAACGGGAGGTTTGCAGACACTTTTTAAATAGTTTCGTGGCATACAGTCTGTGTGCACTGTCAAGACGGCCGCTTTGCACACACCTTAATCCTTTGACTACGAGGACGACCTGTTTCATTATTTTTGGTACTAACAGATGAGACAGACGAAACGGTAGTGAAAGAGATAAACACACTCACCATTGACCCCTTAGCTACCATATGCCTTTTACTAGCCCCCCCCCCAAAAAAAAAAGGCCGAGACATCAAAGGGAAAAAAAGGCGTCACTGTACTGCAGGGAAAATAGGGGGCACCTATACCAGTTACCCTCAAGCGGTGGTATACGGACACTGACAGGCAAGAAATTTGTAGGTCCACAGAACACCACTATATTGCTGGTGGTGTGACATCCCCCTGCCCATTCCATGCATGGTGATATTGGGAGGGAGTTATGGTTTTTTAATGGAAGGTGTGATGTGCAAGTGGCAAATATTTTGGAGTCTGTATTCATCTTCAAGGAGATCTAAGACAAGGTGCCCACAGGAAGGAACACATGTCAAAATAATTCTACAACACCCACCTCATGATCCGCGCCTGGCTGGATGGCCCCCAGATCCCTGGCACATAGGAAGGCAACACAAGTGCGTTATTCACTCCACCACAAGGGGTTCCTGACTTTGTGCTACTTAATTATACTGTTGTTAATAAATGGGAATAAACATATGGCACTGCTTACCACGACTTTCTATTCACATTTAAGTACTGTGTTTTTATCAGCATCAGGTAACGTAAAGTGGACTGTGTGAGGTTGATATTATAATTGAAGAAGCAGGTGGAGAACGTGAATGGTGTGTGTGTGTGTGTGTGTGTGTGTGTGTGTGTGTGTGTGTGTGTGTGTGTGTGTGTGTGTGTGTGTGTGTGTGTGTGTGTGTGTGTGTGTGTGTGTGTGTGTGTGTGTGTGTGTGTGTGTGTGTGTGTGTGTGTGTGTGTGTGTGTGTGTGTGTGTGTGTGTGTGTGTGTGTGTGTGTGTGTGTGTGTGTGTGTGTGTGTGTGTGTGTGTGTGTGTGTGTGTGTGTGTGTGTGTGTGTGTGTGTGTGTGTGTGTGTGTGTGTGTGTGTGTGTGTGTGTGTGTGTGTGTGTGTGTGTGTGTGTGTGTGTGTGTGTGTGTGTGTGTGTGTGTGTGTGTGTGTGTGTGTGTGTGTGTGTGTGTGTGTGTGTGTGTGTGTGTGTGTGTGTGTGTGTGTGTGTGTGTGTGTGTGTGTGTGTGTGTGTGTGTGTGTGTGTGTGTGTGTGTGTGTGTGTGTGTGTGTGTGTGTGTGTGTGTGTGTGTGTGTGTGTGTGTGTGTGTGTGTGTGTGTGTGTGTGTGTGTGTGTGTGTGTGTGTGTGTGTGTGTGTGTGTGTGTGTGTGTGTGTGTGTGTGTGTGTGTGTGTGTGTGTGTGTGTGTGTGTGTGGATGGGATTTTATAAGCTCCCCATCAGGCCTGCCACATAACCAGAGTGACCGCTGATACCAGGTCCCCAGAGACTCCTAACCTTAAAAGATACTGACCTTTTTTATCTAAGTGACAGGGGCTGCAAGAGGGCGAAGGGAGAGGGGGAGGGGGAAGGGGGAGGGATATGCTGACTGACACGATTAAGATGAGGGAGAAGCAGGAAGGGGAGGGGAGGGGATTGGAGATGGAAGGAGGGGAGGGGATTGGAGATGGAAGGAGGGGAGGGGAGGGGGAGGAGAAAGGTGGTTGCTAATCAAATAACCAAACCATGTCTATTTTAACTATCAATTATTTCTCCGTCTGTGTTCTATACATATCCTACCCTTCACCTAAACCCTCATGCTTTTAACATTTATGGCTGGCCCGATTTAGACTGAGAAGGGGGATGTAGGGAGGGGAAGGGAGGGGAGCTGGGAGGGGAAAGGCCTGGGTTTGGAGATCCCGTGGGAGGAATGAACTGAGGGTGAGAGAGGTTTCTGGGCAGGACGTGACGAAGGGGAGAATGAAAGGAGGCGAATGGATACGAAGAGGAGGAGACAGGGAAAGTGCGAGGAAGAGAAAGAACGAAAGACGAAGAGATGGAGCAAGTGGGGGAGAAAAAGTAAAAGGAAGAGAGATACGAAGAAAAGAAAGATCAATATTAACAGGAAAACGCAACTGGGAAAAGTAGAAGAGGGGAATAAGAATATCAGGAAGACGATGACTAATATTAATAGGAAAACAACAACAGTGCATCACGCAATTCTCAGTTAACCAATACCCTCCATCAATGTGTGGCATGTTGGCAATCAAATAGTTCCTCAGTTACTGGTCGTCATGGGGGGAGTTGGATGACGATAGAACAAATACAAGACAGGCGCTGAAACAGATGATAATGCTCGTAGACAGTAGCATGGGGTAAGGCACGATGAGTGTAGGACGAATATGAGGTACAAACGCTGACATTTTGAAAAGAAGATAGTGGACGTGGACAGTGGTATGGTGTGAGCCAAGAGGAGGGTGGGGTAGGCACCATCATCATAATTATAACAACATGTTGATGACGATGATAAAAAATAAATTAATAATATTAAAAATAATAATAATAATAATGATGATGATGATGATGATGATAATAATAATAATAATAATAATAATAATAACTTTTTTCCACCCAAAATACAACGATACTTTAATGCAAACGAGCGTCAACGTATAAAACATCAAATCTATACGCAAAAGCCATCACAACATTTCACGCAACAGAATATACTCGTCTAACACTAGCAAGAATAAACTGACAACATCCTGGTGCTAAGGGATAACTTGGGTACGAGGCAGGGCAGACCAACTCCACCTCAACCTGCCCGCCAAAATCGGACCAAAGGGTGATGGTTCTGTCCCGCTAAATTGAAGCTCGCCTGATCGAACTCCGGCTGGGACAGGCAATAGTTTGGGGATATGGCTTTCGTCATGGCAACTCCAATCAACTAGTTCGCGGCTACCGTACTGTGAATAATTGTTATATCCCCTCCCTCTCTCTCTCTCTCTCTCTCTCTCTCACACACACACACACACACACACACACAGAAGAGGGGGGGATGGGGACTCACTCCATCTCCAGGTTCATTGTCTTACATTTTTCCCGCCATCATTTTTCAGCCCCTCCAGACTTTCTCATTCAATTCCTAAACCATTTTCTGTTTTCCCTTCCTGCCTCGACATTTCCTATTCCTTTTCTCACCAACTTCTTCGCTACCACGTCTTGGCTATTAATCTTGTATTCTTTCCACCCTAAGACCATTTTCCTCAGCTTAAAAGATGAATAAACCTGGGGGTCTTTTACACAGGCGTCATTAACCCTTTCACTTAAGCCAGCAGTCCACCGAGTTCACGTTTCAGATAAGGTTGGGGCCACATCAACAACAGCAACAACTACAGCGACATCCCTTGGCATAACAAAATCGCCTGGAGTTAATCTGAACGTATAAAAGGTCATCGTAGTGAAAGGTTAATTTATTCCTGCTGTCTCCAGGCCAATATGTTCACCTAAAGACACCCTTTTCTCATAAAATCGGGTTATTGAAGGCTATATAGGACTTTTCCACTCTGAAAATTCTCCAACTACGAAGCGGAATATAATCATCGGGAGACTGACAGTAAATTACCCCTTCTCTGTGTCATGACGTCAAATATTACATCGCCCTTCATTCTCTACGCTGTTCTCTAAATGATGATGATGATGATGATGATGTTGATGATGAGGTTGATGACGATGATGATGATGATGATGAGGAGGAGGAGGAGGATGATGATGATAATGGCCCCGACTCCGTTCTACCCACGCTTGTCCTATATTCCTTTAAGCAGAAAAAAAAAAAAAAAAAATGAACGTCTGCACAAGTTACCCCTCTCACGCCACTTAAGTGAAAACGGAGTATCCATCACATTTCCATACATTTGGTATTAACCTGCACCAACACAGAAGTAAAGGGGTAAATAAGAGAAAGAGAGAATGCTGTGTGTGTGTGTGTGTGTGTGTGTGTGTGTGTGTGTGTGTGTGTACTTTTTCTGTACCTATTTACTGATTACTTAACATCAATCCTTATGACGGGTAGCGAAAACTTCATGGCATTTCTGTCCCTATTCATCAACAAATTCCCCAAACACGATGCACAGCCCTCTCTCTGATGTACTCACAACACATCAGTCGTCATCCCACATCACCCTCCCTCATACGTAACACTCCCCCACCACACATCCTTCCACATCATCCTCTCTCCTATACAGCCCCCCCGACCGATGCTCTTCCAAACCGTCCTCCCCCATACACCCCCACCCATCCAGCACCCTGACGTCAAGCGAGGTGTTCTGACAGGCCAATTTTAACCCCAGTGAGACATTGAAGGTGATATGGGGCATTTCCGGCACGTGTCAGGTGGATTGACGTCACGAAGGGAATTGCCTCTCATCCATGACCTGAGGGATAAGACAGTTCTCATTATGTTTAGTTATGTTTCCTTTTCTGCTTAGTTATCGGTTAATTATCACCTGCCTATTAGCTTCCTCTTCTCTCTAGTTATCAGTGTGTTATTGCCTGTCTAGTCAGTTAATCCTTCTGTCTACTAATCAGCTTATTATCTGTGTAGTTAGTTTTCTTTCCGTCACTTTATCAGTTTGTTCTTACCTATCAGTCAGTGGCTATCTACCTGCCTTGTCGTCACTTGTTCAATTACCTGTTTACCTACCTGTATATTTATTAGTCTGTCTTTATCAATCTTTTTATTACCAGTTAATGCATACCTATTCATCTATTAGTCCATCCATGTACGTTTTATCTATCTATCTATTTTCTCTGATGGTCTCGTTGGGTGGACAATATGGGCAACTTATTCTTTTCTGTCACTGGTCTGTTTTTCTATCTACTTACCTATTCATCTATCGGTCCATCTATCTATTTTATCTACCTTCTGTCTAAGCTTCTGTCCACCTATCAAGCTACTAATTTCCGCCATCATCAAATAGTCTCCCTTACCTACCTAGTTCCCTTTCTTTCTATCGATAGGTCCGATTACCAGTCTATTCCTATCTAACTTTTCAGTCTATCATTCCATTATATATCTATCTGCTTATCTATCGAGTCATAAAATTAAGCCTTTTTCTTCACGCTGTCTTTCACTCTCTCTACGTCAGATTACATTTCCTTATCTTTCTATCAACGTCTATCAACCTGTCTATCTATTTATGCTATCAATTAATCTGTCTACACATTTCTATCTATGTACTGTGCCTACTAATCTATTTAAATCCACCTATCTACTTGCATCAGTCTCCCAGTCTACCTACATGTCTATCAATCTATCTATCTATCTGTCTGTCTACCCTGGGCATGGACACGTGTATCTCATTACTGTGATGCGTCCTCAAGCTAGTCTCTCTCTCTCTCTCTCTCTCTAAACCCTGTAAGTCGGTCTGGTTGGACAGAGACATCCATTAGCCCTGAACCTGAGCTCACCTAACTTTCTCTCTCTCTCTCTCTCTCTCTCTCTCTCTCTCTCTCTCTCTCTCTCTCATACTTCATTCATTTTTCTGTTCTCCCCCCTTCCCTCCATCCACCTCCTCCATTCCTGTCTTCCTCTCTCACATGTCTTCCTTTCTTCCTTCTTTCACCTTCAGCATCCTAATTTATCCCTTCTACCTTCTCCATTACCTATCTACACTTTTCCTCTCACTTTCGCTCTCTTTTCTCTACTCCCCCTGTGTCTCTCCATTCCTCTATATTTTTTCCTGTCTTTCCCCATCTTCCTTCCTCTCTAAATATTTTTCCTCTAACTCCATCAATCTCCATTCTCTTCTTCCTCCCCTTCTTCACTTTCTCTTTTTCTTACACACCCTGTCAACCTTCTCCCTTTTCTCTCTCAACATTATCTTTCTCTCTCTCTCTCTCTCTCTCTCTCTCTCTCTCTCTCTGCCTAATGAGACCTGATGTTACCTCCAGCCGGCCTTCCCTTACCCACTCAGGCAATCCTAGGCCCATAATCTCTAGGAGACTCCCTGCAACCGCTTCTTTACCCACTGTTTTGCATGTTAAAGGGTCGGTCTCTCTCTCTCTCTCTCTCTCTCTTCTTTTCCATCCCCCCCTCCTTTCCCTAGACCGTGGAAGGGCCGGTGAGTAGGGGGCAGGAGTCAGGGATGGGGTGGTACTGGTGTGTTTACGTAGTTAATTGGTTGACTGGTAGCAGTTCATCTCCTATTTGTGTAGGATAGAGGCGGGGGCGTGGATGGGTGGAGAGGAAAGGGACGCAGGAGGAACATATGGAGGAAGGAGAGAAAGGAGGAGGAAAGAAAAACGGGAGGAGGAAAGGAAGGAAGGGAGGAGAAAGATGGAGACAAGTACGGAAGGAAGGGAGAAGGAAGCGGGAGAGAAGAGAAGGAAAGAAGGGAGAAGGAGAGAAGGGAGGATGGAGGGCGAGACTAGAAAAGGAAGATGAAAAGAGGGGGACAAGAAGATATTGAAGACGTAGACAAACAAGGAGGAAGGTGGGAAGAAAAGTAGAGAGAGAGAGAGAGAGAGGAAGAAAAAAAAAAGTAGGGGGGAAGTCTCTTAACCCCTTCAGTCCTGTGACGTATTTCCTAGTATATTCTTGTAACCACACTATAGTTTCCCAGTTCTGGAAGGCTCTCTAGTTATGAAGGAGTTATTAAGGCCAAATTTAACCCCTCCTGTTAGAGAAGTCACTGCTAAGCTGATTACACTCGTCTGGAGGCAGTATGAGTATACTCGTAATGCAAAACACTTTAACGGAGTGAAGGGATTTAGCTGAACGTCAGACCACTCTCTCTCTCTCTCTCTCTCTTATTCCATTCCTGCTCAAACCGGCCACAATGAAGTTATAATGACGTGCCCTTATCAACAGAGATCTGAAATTAATGCCACAACACTTTACTCCCCATTCACTTAAGTTCCACTGCGGTGACGAAATACGGGATACTCGGCAAGTTTTATGCTGCAGTTATTATTATTACTATTATTATTATTATTATTATTATTATTATTATTTATTATTATTATTACTATTATTATATCAGATACGTTTATGTGAAGATACAGAATGTGGTGAAAGTTTTTGGCGTATCAGATAGAGCCAGGATTCCGGGGGATTGAATGGTGAGTGAATGGAAGCGTGGAACATTTGGACTGGGCAAACTTAGGCTGTCTGGACGTTGCTAATCCTCACCCTGCCCTAGGGTGGGAAAGGAGACCCGGATGATTATGATTATTATTATTACTGACGGAGGTGATGATGATGATGATGATATTGTAGTGCTGGTCTGTGAAAGGCCATCCATTTATAAAATAACCTGGGGAACTTAAACAGGACTGACTGATCCATGCTGCCATGTAAGATCTGGGCTGGAGAGAGACAGGTTATCTGGGTGAGAAAAAGTTAGGATGCTTGAAAGGCAGGCAGGCAGGGAGGGTTAAGACAAATACAAATAAATGAATACAAGATCATAGTCAATAAATAAAAAGATAATCAAACACGACAAAATTTAGGATTAAGTACAAAATCTCCTTCTCAGTCACCAGGGGTACAAGGGTATTGTAATGAGTACTTGTTTGCAGTTTCTGTCAGCACTTTCTTTTTTTTTTTCACAGAGTACGGTGGTGGCAGGGGAAAAAAACGAGTTACAAAAATTAACGATGAAATCTGGGAATCGATGGATGAGTGTTATTTACAATACGGCAATTTCTATTAACCTGTTGAGCCCGAGAACATTATTTTATTTATTCCAGTTATCCTCAGATTATTTCATTACTGTCTGGAGAGGACCCTTGGACTAAAGAATTTATTCCATCTTTCGGGGGCTATGTTTTATATTTTTATTTTGGGTGTCACTAGATCACCTGGCCCGGCTCAGTGCAGAGACCCCTGTGAGTGAAGGAATTACAGTGATTTTATGTATCCTTTTTGCCCGCAGGTGCCAGTGTGAGATACAGCAGCAGGCCCTGGGTGGTGATGATGGTGAGAAGGAAGGGAGCACAGCAGGGAGGGTGGGTGTGTGGGGCAGCCTCACCGCTTTAAGGCAGGGCTACCCACCTACACCCCCCTCACACCTCCACTCCAGTCCACCCCACCCTCACCCCAATCCCCTCACAAGTGCTTCACCTTTGTGCTCATCCCGGCATCTGTTCCTGATATGCACGCTAAGTAAACGCAACTTCTCCACTCTAGTTTTATTCTTATATTTCTTCTTTTTCTCCCAACACTTTGTTATTACTACACATTCACCTTACACCCCCTACACCCTCCACCCCAACACCTCCACCAGCCTCTCTCCCTACACCTCCACCAGCTTCTCTCCCTCCACCACCACCACATCCTCAATCCACTAAGGCCAGAACGTCTTTTTTACCCTTCATTTTCGCCATTTCCTAAAGATTTTGTTCAACTTACCACAGGATTTTCGCACATGAAAGGACTGATAAATCCTTCACAAATCCGTTCAATAGTCTGGCAGCGGCAAGAAATAAAAAAAAGTGTCACCCAGATTCAGGGGGTTAAACCTGCACTCCCAACCCCCTTTCCTCCCTTACACCTCCACGCCTCCTCACACACACACACACACACACACACACACACACACACACACACACACACACACACACACACAACACACACACACACACACACACACTTAAACCACTTTCCACCCCGCTTCCCTTCACCTCTCAACGCCCTTCAACATCATCCCATCCTTACCTCCCAAACAACACACACACTCACTATCCCCTACCCCTTACCCTTACACTTTCACCCTTAACCTGCCCACCTATCCCCCCACCTTCATCACTCCCTATCCCTCCCCCTAACACTTCCACCCCTAACCTCCGCACTCTCACCCCAACACCCCCACAAAAATTAAACTTTACGTTCACTCCAGCATCTGTTCCTGACACTCCACACACTAAGTTAACACAATCCGGAATTTCAACTCCACCTCCTCTTTATTTCCCGCAACCGCTGTTTCTATCTCCCTCCTCGTCCCTTTCTATCTGTCTATCTATCGTCTAGTTGCTTAACTCTACTGGCATGCAGGAACACGGGAATGGCATGTTGGTGAAACTTCGGCGTTGTAAACTATCCTCTGACTCTCTGTTTAACTATCCTTCTATCTATTGTCTGGCTTCCTACCTTGACTGACAAGCAGGTAACACAGGGATGGAATGTTGCTGAAGGTAAAGGGTTGTAAATTACTCTCCTGTCTTCATTTATCTCTCTATTAAAACTGTCAGTAAGGTGGCCTCGACAAAAATATTTCCAGGCAATTCAGTCCCCACTCAGTAAGGATTCCACCTACTTCTTGATACATCGGGTACTGGGTTCTACTTGCCTGCAACTCTATCTACCTAGCACTTGGCATCTTTTATTAAGTAGCTTCCACAACAAGGGCTCCTGGCTTTCTGTTCCTACTCAGTAACAACCCACCCAACACACACCCCACCTTCATACATTCCCCCACTTATTATGAAGCCACCTTTCTTCTTCCTCCAACCACTCCACTTCCATACCTCCTCCTAGGCCATGTCTCACTCTGTATTCGGTCAGTATACCATATCTACCGCTATGTGTATATATCTAAGTACAGCTAGGTGACTTACTTCCGCAGGTGGTGGCCACAAACAAATCTGTCCCTCCATTCTACATTCCTTTCAATCATACCCCTCTTCATCCCATCTCTCCATTCTATCCTTGGTCTTCCTTTCCTCATCAACCTCATTGGCACACACTCTCGTATTCAATCTCTCTCTCCCCATTCCCTCAACATGGCCATACTATAACAGTTTCCAACTCACCCACTTCAATACCATAATGCTTCCAAACTTCCTCATTTTCTGTCTGTCTCGCCACGCAACTACTGTATGTACTCCTCTTAATTTTTGCTGTCAGACAAACAAAAAACGACTCTATTCACACTATCGCTTTAACCTGACAATGGCAGCGACGTCACAAGAAGACAGGCGAATGCGGAAAATCAGGATCAACTGCACTACAAATAAATTCTGGTGGTATGTGGGGGCGACCACCATTTACTCACTTAACGCAGTGTTGCCTACTTCCTCCTTTCACTTTTATCATTCTTCTTCCGTGTCTGTCCTCCTCTCATCATATTTCTTCCCATCCTTCCTGATACATTTACTCATCTTTCCACTTTGAACGATATTGAGTGAAAGGCTTAATGGTTTCCTGTATCCCAGGAAACCACTTAAAACGCTGGGAGGAAACCACATAACCAAATAACGGGGTGATGGGGGGCCTACACCCGTACGGTGTCCATATTAACTGGGTTGAGAGACTGAGATGCGACGTCCATCCAAGAAACAAACCTCCATACTCCTACCCGCGCAAGGGGCTGTTTGCCGAACATGTCCAGCAGGGGACAATTGCTTGCCTGCGGATGATAGGTCTGCTCGGCAAGACACCATGGTTACTCGAAAGAACGACAAAAAAAAAAAAAAATCTACAAACGCGATCAGTAAGTAGGTATATCAACCAGTTTCCAAGTGCTGGCAGGAGTGATGTTGTCCTAATGAACACAGGTGCCTCCTAAATGGTATCAGCGTACCTACAAACCAGCTTCAAATTTGCGAGTTTAGTTTAATGAGACACGGCAGATGGGCCTGGCTTGTATACACCTCGGGTCTGCAATACTCAGCTGAGCGTGATTCTGATTCACTGATTCAGCTAAATATCTGTGGCAAGGGGAATATTACTACACAACGACGGCTGCCAAGTTCCACCATAATGCTTTCCGATGATGAAGAAATATGTAACCAACCTTTTCTCAGACTCACCTGTAATACCGGGTTAATTTTGGAAAAGCAAACAGGAAAACACCACATACCTGAAATAAGAAAAGTAGAATTAGAATACAAATCATTATAGTCTGAAAGTTATCATTATGTACTTCAAAACAATAAGCAATTACGTACTGTACATACTGTAGAGAAATGTGTACAATATGATACAAAAAATGCACACCCAAGACCCACTACAGATATATATAATCAAAGGAGAGAGAGAGAGAGAGAGAGAGAGAGAGAGGGAGAGAGAATGACATGCCCATTGTGTGGCAAAGTTTACGGATCCAGAATTGGTCTGCACAGTCACATACGTTGGCACCAAAGACTGAGAAACACACCATCTTAGACAGTATGGTAGCCGTCGCCCTTGTGTGTGTGTGTGTGTGTGTGTGTGTGTGTGTGTGTGTGTGTGTGTGTGTGTGTGTGTGTGTGTGTGTGTGTGTGTGTGTGTGTGTGTGTGTGTGCTACAGCTGAATAAAATAAATAACAAGCCTAAAAAAAAATAAATGGTTGTCATCCGAAGTGTAATAATGGTAGTGGTGATGGCAGTGGCAATGGAGGGGGGCGTGCAAGTGATGGTCGTTGTGGGAAGGCCAGCTACTGAAATGGATGCGGTAATGGGGGTGGGTGGGGTGGAAAGGTGTGTAGGTGGTGGAGGTTGTGATGGCGATGGTGGTTGAGTTGACGACTGTGGTGGTGGTGATGAGTGCTTGTGATGATGGTGGTCGTTGTGGTGGTAGTCGTAGCGGTGATTGTGGTCGTTGCGGTGATGATATATACTTGTAGCGGTGAAGGCGGTGGCTGTAACGGCAATGTGGTGTTTGTAGTGGAGATTGTGGTGATGGAGATGACAGTGGTGGTGATAATAACACACTGGCAGCGATAGGGTGGCGTCATGCTATTATCGTCCACATTTGCAACTGGGGAATACACTAACAGAATATTCAATAGAACTTTCACTGCGAGGACATCACTTCTACTTTAGTCTAGCCAACAATGGATGACTTAATTCAGCTTAATGGGGAGCTATTAGTGTCAAGGGGTTAATTACTACCTGCATATTTCGTCCCTTCAGTTGGAAAAATCACCAGTAAGCTGCATAAAATCGTCTGAAGGAGCAGGTGTATACAGGAATTACAAAACGTTGCCGTCGACTCAAGAGGTTAACCATTTCTAAACCTGTATAGCTGGGAGGGAGAAAACAGGTGACGTTCAGGTTTTAGTACCGTATCGTATCCTGTCACAATGTAAGACCTCTGTATATTTACCGTCTACATTTTTTAAGTTTATTTTTTACTTTCACTGGCTGTAAATGGCTGTCACTCATCTACAGCCATTCCCTCTACTGCAATTCGACCAGTCAACGAAAAATTATCAACCACTTCACTCCAAGTACGTCATTCTTGCTGTTACCAGACAATTAAAATTCCTACTCAGCTGCTGGTTAGGAAAAGCGTCCTAGTAGTGCAGGGGTTAACGAAGGCTGTATTTATCCCCCTCCATTTCGAAGCCTCTCCTAAGCTGAACAAAGTCGTCAACTTGCTGTGTGCTTGTCTCGATAGTAGTGGTGGCTGGGAGGGTGTGGTAGGGCGGGGGGGGGGGGTGGCTATGTGAATACTGCATGACCTAAGCTGACCACAGGCCGCCTGGAGACACTACCACACTTCCAACTACCACACAACACAGCACAAACCACTGTTAGAAACTGCAATATGAACACCAAGACTGTCACATCACTACAATATGCTAACCGACACGCTATACATGAAAAACACATTTACCACATGGACGGACAGAACGACCACAGTCTACCTCTTTTTGAAGTCATTCGGGTTCAAATGACTCCTGTATATAGTCAAGATAAACTGTCAAAGCAAGAGTATGTTAAGAAATCCTTTTTCCTCAAAAGTGATTAACGATATTTCACAGCTTACTCTGCAAATCAGATTATCCTCGTTTATCACTATTTAATGGTAATCTAAAAAAAAAAAAAAGAAATTCCTGAAGCAGCTCACACTAAATGTGGTTATTTCCTGGAAGATCTACTTTTCTTTTTTTCCACAGCTGCTGTTTAAATTAGTTTTGAATTAAACGATGAATCACATTTAATAAGATTCTCTTCCTGCATTTCGAGTTTTTCCCAGCATATTTAGGTGCAAATGGATCTGACCAGGTAACAGCCTACTAACTGTGCTGTACAGCCTTGGTGCGGCTTCTAATTCAAACTGTAGGCTACATATGTGATTGTTACTGACGTCTGACTTGAACAGCGACATATGCATTCAAAACCAACGAGCATGGTTTCAACCGAAAGGGGAAAGTAAATATACCGGCAGTGGCGTACCTGAAGGGTGGGGGCGGGGGGGGGACTGTTTGAAACTGCCCCCCGGGCCCCCAGCTAAGGGGGGGCCCAAAAAAGCCTTAAAAATTTATACGGTAAGCTTTTTTATTAATATTTAAAAATATATGTATATTTGTTATCCCGACAATCCCGGCTGAGATATTAGATAAGTTTTGAGAATTAGGGGGACAAAGTTCTTTGCGGGGCCCCCCTCCAGGAGGGAGGCCCCGCAAAGAACCTAGCCCCCCGGGTCCCCAAATCTCGAGGTACGCCCCTGTATACCGGTAACATTATAAACACAGTCTATGAGAGAAACAACTGGTATAAGAGTGCTAGTACAGAACAGTACAGAAGGAGAAAGCACTAACATCAATAAAGAGTAGGATGGAGTGGAGTAAATGGCAGCAGGAGAGACAAGGAGGGAAAAGGGAAAGGGAAAGAAGATGAAAAGAGAATAAGAAGGTCGAGCTAAGAGAGGAGATGGAGGGGGAAGAGGAGAGGAAAGAAAAATGAAGAGAAGGAAAGGCGAAGAGAAGCCGAGAAGACAGAAGGAGGGAGAAGAGAATGCGAGGAGAAGGAGGGAAGAATGAGAATGAAAGAAGATGACAGGAAAGCAAAGGAGAAGAAAGGAAGAAGAGAAACATACTTGACACGAGAAAGATCGAGAGGATGGGAAAAGGTAAGGAGGAAAAGGAGGAGAAAGGAGAGGAAAAACAGAAAAGCCGAGGGAAGAAGGACGAGGAGAGATGAGAGGAATGGAGAGAAGAGTGGAGTGGAGTGGAGAACAGGTGAGAGGGGAGGGACAAGAGGAGGAAGGAGAAAGATGAAGGGGAAGGGAGGAAGAGAAAAGATGGGAGGGGATGAGAGGGAGAGAGGACAGGAGTGAGGAGAAGTGGAGGGGGGGGAAAGAAAATGGGTGATGGAAAAACAAAAAAAAAAGGGAAAAATGAGAAGAGGGGAGAGAATGTGAAGACAGAACATGATGATGATGATGATGATGATGATGATAGGAGGAGGAGGAGGAGGAGGAGGACTGCAAGAAAACAACTACAGAAGTACAAGGTGAGGAAGCTTCATGTCCCTTCAACTAAAGCACTTAGTGTGGTATGGTATGGCAAGGTGATTGTGTGTGGTGAGATGTGAGAGGGTGGCATGGTGTTGTGTGGTGTGAGAGGGTGGTACGGTGTTGTGTGGTGTGAGAGGGTGGCATGGTGTTGTGTGGTGTGAGAGGGTGGTATGGTGTCGTGTGGCGTGAGAGGGGGGTATGGTGCTTTGTGTGGTGTGGTGTAGTGTGAGGGTGATGTAGTGGTTTGTGTAGTTGTAGTATGATGAGGCTTCGCTTAAGTCTACGGACGTGAGGCGCCTCGGGTCTTAAAATCCCTCAGTACCCGCTCTTGGGAGAGAATAAGGAAGCGCAGGAACAAGAAAACAGGAAGGGGGGAGGAGGAGAGGAGATGGACGGAGAAGAAAATAGAATAAGTAAAAGCAGTAAGAAGAAAACAAGGAATGGAAAAGAGAGAAGGACAGAAGAGAAGAGGAAAGGGTTGAGGTGAGAAGGGATGGGATTCGGAGGAGGGGCAGACCAGGAATTATGGTGATGAGAGTAATCAAAGGGAGCAGAGATGCCGGGTGATGATGATGGCCCGTACTAGAGATGATGATGACGCCAGACGCAGGTGGCGGTGATGGTGACGATGATGACTGTGGGCGACAACAGAAAATATGGGACGCGAGAGGAAAGTGATAATGATGATAACTGGCGATACTAATTACTATGTGTGTGTGTGTGTGTGTGTGTGTGTGTGTGTGTGTGTGTGTGTGTGAGAGAGAGAGAGAGAGAGAGAGAGAGAGAGAGACAGACAGACAGACAGACAGACAGAAAGACAGAGACAGACAGACAGAGATCCCTCCGTGTGTTGCTCCTCTCGTTCCTAATCAGTCCTTTCTTGTCCCGAGTTTTCACCAGTCAATTTTTGAGAACGTGGTTTCAAAGTCCAAGTGAATGAGAAAGAAAGAAAGAACACGGAGACGGGGACAGAAAACGGGCGATAAAAAACGGAACGTGGAAGAGAAAACAGATATAAGTAAAATTTATCCTGGAATACAAGGGCAATAATAAGTAATAATAATAATAATAATAATAATAATAATAATAACAACAACAGAAGAAGAAGGAAATAATGAAGAAGAATTGAAGAAGACATGAAGGGTACAGAAAAGGTGGGAAGAGAAAAGACAATAACAAAAGAGGATAAAATAAAAAAAGAACTATATACTGCTTAACACAAGGCTACACCAAACCCCTCCAGTTCGCAAAGCCTCTCCTCCGGCAGTCAGAATAGATCCCAAAGGCCGTGCTCGTGCTGAAGGTGTTAAACGGGACCCGGCAATTACGGGGATTATCGCCGGGTGATTCCGTAACTGGGCGGCAGACTTCAAGGGCCCGACAAGTCCTGCCTGAGTAATCAAAACTTTACGCTGCCAAACTTTTACATTCAGGAAAAAAAGGGGGAAAAGTGAAAAATAAATAATTCTTGGTTTGTGAATATTCGATTTTCTTTCCCCTGGGGTACAAATCCTTCTCTGTTATTTCATTTATTTATTTATTCTATTTATATTAATTTCCTTATTCATTTTCGTCTCAGACTCTTACCACAGACTTGCTATCCCAATCCTCAAGGCCCAGTGGCAGTTCTCTTACGTGCCACAAACTTCACATGTCAACAACTCGACACTACTATCAGCACGCACCGTCCATACTGAATACATGCTAGGGATATGGAATGAGAATAAACCAAGCACAAGAAAAGGGCGGACGCAAAGATTACTATCCTACTTGTATTCTCACTATCATATCCCTCTTCAACACGACGACATACACCTTTTAATTATTCTTCCTGCATCTTGCGCGCGCGCGCGCACAGACACAGACACACACACACACACACACACACACACACACACACACACACACACACACACACACACACACACACAACAAGAGAAGTATCATCAGTGTCTAGCAAAACCAGATCGTACCTCCATTCATTCGTCATTATTTTTGAACCACTGCCCCTCTCTCTCTCTCTCTCTCTCTTCCCCTCCTCCTGACCCGCTCACAGCCTCGTAACAATAAAACCACCCTGGCTCCTTACGACTTCGGCTCCTTGGAGGGGAATGGGCCAAGTTCGCTTAAGGTTCGGCTTTTCCTGAGTTTATCTTCAGAGCAACAGGTGAGGATAAGACCGAGAACGAGGAGGCCTGATAGACAGACAGATTGATAGATTCAGACATGCGAGATGAAGAGATGCACTGATTAATTAAAGACAAGTAGATGGACATTATATACAGTATACGGTACTGTATATGTATTCAGTATCTTTCTGTCTATCTATCTATATATCTATCACCTATATATCTATATCTATCTATCTATTTATATTTCTCTCTCTCTCTCTCTCTCTCTCTCTCTCTCTCTCTCTCTCTCTCTCTCTCTCTCTCTCTCTCTCTCTCTATATATATATATATATATATATATACAGTATATATATAACACACACACACACACACACACACACACACACACACACACACACACACATACAGAGAGAGAGAGAGAGAGAGAGAGAATTTTATTCACTTATCAGCAATGTCTGGTGGTGAAAGGGTAAAAATTTTGCAAGGCACTTCAAACACATCATTAATTTCTTGTAACCTTGAGGCCAATAACTATGCTTATATTAAAAAACATGAAAATACTAACCCACATTAAATAAAATAACTCACAGGCTCCTAGATTCATCCCAAGCTGAAATAACACACTAGAGTTGTCTTGAGTATAAGAGTGTACAATGGAACAAAACAGGACTAGAATTATCCAGGTATACATTCAACATTACATCTGCAAAACCCGTCTAAGAAATAAGTAAATAAATATAAACCAATGCCACGCGATAAACGACATCCCTGACACTCCTCTCATAAAAGTACTGAGGGATGAATGGAGTAATTAACAAGAGGAAAGACTCATCAATTTCCAAAGCACTAACCAATTATCGGAACTGAGGAAAAACACAGAAGGATACATAGAGCTGGATAATGAGGAAGTCTAAAAGGTCTCTCTCTCTCTCTCTCTCTCTCTCTCTCTCTCTCTCTCTCTCTTACTTATTTTCTCTACTTTCTTCCTCCTATCTACTGGTTATCGTCTTCTCTACTTTTCTCTCATTTATTCTCTTTTCTCCTTGCTACTGACCTACATTTCACCTCATACTTATCTCTCTCTCTCTCTCTCTCTCAAGCAGTGGATGAAATGAAAATCCCCCGTCCAGACACTTCGATCGAGGGCTTCATAATTTGGACGCAGCTCACGTACTGCCAATTTCATACGAGAGAGAGAGAGAGAGAGAGAGAGAGAGAGAGAGAGAGAGAGAGCACTATATCCTAAAAAAAAAATATTACTCAAGGCTACTCACTACAGTTCAGTATCAATGAACTTTAATGTTACAAAATGAGGGAAGCAATTATCATCAATCAAAATAATAGCCAGTAACCCAATATCCAACAGCATTACTACCAGGAAATACAAAAACATTCAACAGTATTACCAGGCATTACGCAGCACTTCAAAGCAACTGCACGATACGCAATTACAGCAAGCGTAAAAGCAATTAACACGACCAAGGCTTAGAATTTCGACATTGAATTATACTAGTTATACAGAGGAAGTCAATGCTCCCCTACAACTATGAGAAAAATAATGACAGCGAGTTGGCGGTGCAGAGACTGTGAGTGTGTGTGTGTGTGTGTGTGTGTGTGTACTGTGAATAACGATGCTGAGAGGTGCTTGAGGTGCTCTCATGGTTCAAGAGAATGGTACACACACACACACACACACACACACACACACACACACACACACACACACACACACACACACACACTCAGATATACAGCCTATTAGATGAAAACTGTGACTGAAAGCAAACGAGACAAGAGGAAAAGAAAAATATACTGGAAAAGGAGACACCAAAATACAAAAAAAAAAGTGGGAAGGAGAGAAAGACAGAAGAAAAAAAAAAGAGGAAGAAGAAGAAAGACAGAGAAACCTTATAAAAAGTGAAAAAATAGGGACAAAAAGAGGAAACATGAAAAAAAGAGGAAGAGGAAGATAAAAAGAGGAGAAATAAAGAGGGGTGACTCACAGAAATACAAGAGAAAAGAATAAGGGATGGAGCCAGTACTAAGAAGCTTGGGGGAAAGGAGGAGATATCGGGAGGAACGTGAAAAGGCAGGATGGACCTCGGATGAGAGAGAGAGAGAGAGAGAGAGAGAGAGAGAGGTTAGGTTCAGCCGGTGGAGTCAGACGATGAGGAATACTGAGTAAGGATTATCTGGTCATTTCACCCAAGCTCTTTCTCTCTCTCTCTCTCTCTCTCTCTCTCTCTCTCTCTAACACAGCAGCTAAAGTTTTCCCTTTGACCTGTCTCTTCTACAAAGTATTCCTCTCCGATCTTTTTTGTTTTTTTTTGCTCTCTTTCATTCTACCTTTACCTCTCTCTCTCATTCAATTTTCTTTTCCCTCGTCCTAGTTTTTTTCTGCTGACTTTAATCTCGCTTCACTGTTTTTTCTTCACGTCCAATGTTCAATCATTCCCATCCCTTTTATCTACACATTTTTTCGCTCAGTTTCTTTACCTATCGTATCCATTCGAGGCGTTATTCAGTCCAGTCTCTCTCTCTCTCTCTCTCTCTCTCAGGGGGCCAGGAGACCTCTTAACCGCCCCTTCCTCTCTTTCCCTCTCTTACTTCACTTAGGGAGGCGCTTCCTGCCCTCTCTCTCGGTCGGTCAGTCAGTTTACTTTATCGTCTTCGTCGGTTCAGACAGACAGACAGATAGACAGATAGATAGATAGATAGACAGACAGATAGATAGATATATATATACACAGACAGATAGACGGTGCCAGGACGTGGGAGGAAACTAGCGGTGAGGCGAAGAGAAGAAAATAAAAACGAAGACGAGAGAAAACAAGAGAATAAAAGAACAGGGAGAAGAAAAGATGGAGACGAACGGTAGAGAATGAAAGGACAAGTGCACGAGAAAATAATAAAGCCAAATCATAAAATGGCAGCGAGAACTCAGAAACTTGACCTGACATCAGCACCACAAAACAATACCCACACGCCAGAGTACCACCAACAGACTTCAATATCCCCACCACAATGCTACTACTGCCGCCACCATCACCACCACTACTGCTACTACACGTCCACCACCACAGTTACTACTACTACTACTACTACTACCACCACCATCACGACCACATTTTAATAGCACAATGGCCGCAGGATTGACAGTGGTGTATGAATTTTTAAAACTTTGGGAAATCCGGCCATAACCTCAGTCGGTGTCTTGAGGGGTAAAACGTTCCTTCATGAGGAGGGATGGAGGGACCGGTGGATGGAGGGTAGGGATGTAGGGACTGGAGGAATGGGAAGGGAGGGACTGGGAGTGAGGGTGGCGGGAGGGAGAGGGAGGGAGGCGAAGGAGAGGATGAGTAATGGTGTGAGGCACAGAAACTGGGGTGAGGGAACTGAGATGAAGCGATGGAGAGCAGGGGGAGAGGGAGGGAGTAAGGAGAGAGTAGAGACTGACGGATGGAAGGAGAGATGAAAGGATTAGAGGGATGGAGGGACTGAGGGAGAAAGTAGGGGATGATGGAAGGAGAGACTGAGAGGGAGAGAATGGTGGGTGAAGAGCTGTGAGATGATATATGAGAAAAATGGCATGCAGTAGGCAGAGGACTGGACAAGACAGGGCGAGGGAGACAAAAGGGTGAGCGACCTGGATATGAATGATGAAGCTGTGTGTGTGTGTGTGTGTGTGTGTGTGTGTGTGTGTGTGTGTGTGTGTGTGTGTGTGTGTGTGTGTGTGTGTGTGTGTGTGTGTGTGTGTGTGTGTGTGAGAGAGAGAGAGAGAGAGAGAGAGAGAGAGAGAGAGACAGACAGACAGACAGACAGACAGAGACAGAGAGGCCTTGGACGGAGACACTGGTGCTAAAATGACCGCAACAAGACAAACAACACTCTACGCTGGACACAATATTACCAGCCCGTCTCTGATATTAGGCACCGCTGGAGGCAAAAATATGTGTACATGGTGCCTACATCTCTCTCTCTCTCTCTCTCTCACACACACACACACACACACACACACACACACACACACACACACACACCACAAAATATGAGACCACACAATCACTACTCATATTTACATAATATCCTACACACACACACACACACACACACCTCTCTCTCTCTCTCTCTCTCTCTCTCTCTCTCTCTCTCTCTCTCATGAACGTCAGACGAGACAATATATTCACCACGTCTGCCTCTCAGTATAATCTAAGTAATTGACTTTCGTGGCACGGCAGTTATTCTTACGCTCCCATCTGACTAATATTACCATTGTTATGTGGGTCTTCCTTTTTCATCCGCCTATATATTACCGGATGAGTAGTCCAGGAGTTTATCTTGAATGGTCGCGAGTACTAATAATTATGTCCCCAATCTCTCTCTCTCTCTCTCTCTCTCTCTCTCACACACACACACACAAACACATTATCCATCAATGCCCAGTATTCAAGTTAGAAAGACGGTGATGCTGTTTCAAGAAGAGTATCGTCTTATAAGATGAAAGAAGCATCGTCTTGTATATTAATTACACTCTTATAAAACGAGACAATTCAAGCTTTACATCTCGATGCAATCCTACTTTCACATAATCTGATGACTCTGTGAACGTCGAAGATGAATGGTTCGTGAGAGAAGCTAAATATAAGGAAATAATACCCTGATGTTAAAGGGTGTAATGCTGTTAGAGTGTATTTAGCGGTGTGGGGGCAGGGATGAGATGGATGGACCTGCCTAGGATAAGGAGCCTGTCATTCCAGTCACTCCAAGCATCCCTCACTGTCACACACTACCCTCCTCCCCCCTCCGCTCTCTCTCTCTCTCTCTCTCTCTCTCTCTCTCTCTCTCCCTGTGTGTGTGTGTGTGTGTGTGTGTGTGTGTGTGTGTGTGTGTGTGTATTCAGCGGTGGCTAGGTTGGATATGAGGCCTGACATGCCACTCACTTCAGGCATCATTCACTGTCACCTCGATCCTTCCTTCCCCCAATCCCTCCATCTCTCTCTTTTCCTCACTTTCCACTCTATCTCATCCTTATCTATTTCATTTCTACCTGTCTCCTTTCTTCTCCCCTCCCTGTCTCGCCACTGCTCTCCTTCCCTCTCCTTTCCTCTTCGTCCCATCTCTCTCTAATCATCTTTTCTCTCATCCTGCCCCCCCTCCCCCACCTTTCTTCGTTCTTGTCCTTCCTTCAGTCTCTCCCACTCTGTGATTTGGTCTTCTGACATCCTCTCTCCAATCCTCTCCCTTAGTCTCTCTTCTTTCCTCTTCCTAAATATTTTCTCTCTCCATGCCATTCTCTACTTCTCTTTTCCTCCACGTCTCCCACTCTCCTTCTCTCTCCTTCCTTCTCCCTCCGTCTCTTCTTCTCTTTCCTCCACATCTCCACCTCAATCTCTATCACTTCCTCTCAACTTCACCCACACTCTCTTTGTCCTTCCCTCCTCCTTCCTCTCCCTACCTCCACTTTCTCCATAAATCCTTGGTCACCTTCAAGACTTCTGGCCTCTTCATCATCATCAGCATCACTACCACACCTCTCTCTCTCTCTCTCTCTCTCTCTCTCTCTCTCTCAAAAATCCTCGCTTTCACGACTCCTGTCCTCCTCTCTTGATCAACATTACCGTCATCATCAGTCTCTCTCTCTCTCACCTTGCATCTCAAATAAGACTTGGTTTTCTTTCGCTGCCCTTTCTTCTCTTCCTCCTCGTCTGTATCATCGTCATCACCATAAGCATAATTGGTCTTCTGAAATTTAGCTTTATTCCTCACATCCTTACCACCATATTGCTCACTAAGGAAAGGGACGGATCATACAATAAGTCCGTTTGTTGAATGTGGGTCCTGAATTCAAGCAATATTCAGAATGTACATATTGAACATCATCTAATCGTTTTTGTCTCATTAAGAGCGTGGGGATCCTGGGCTAGGCTACTAATTCCCGATATTTAAAGCAAGGGTGGCCAGTCTTGCTAACCTCTAAGTGGCATTATGTGAGCAATTAACCCATCCACCCCTTAACCCAACCACCCCCCAGATCCAGCTTCTTCAGGGCCCCATGCACCTGTGGCGGCTTAATCCAAGAGATGACCAGGTAATGCTCAGAAACACGGAATTAATCTGGGGAGCATTTGGTTTGGGTTTGCAAGAATAAAACACTGAGAGCAACATCGCACGGAAGGGGTTAAGGAGGAAAATCTGGTAATTGTTAAACTGTGCTGTGCAACCTTATTCATTGACATTACAGAGTCCAACCTTATCCAGACCTGACAACAACGCAATCCACATATTCTTTATTTTTTGGTTACGTCATAGTCGGTTTAGTTTGTGATATATGTATTATTAACCATGAACATCTTACTCTCACTCTATGTACCCTACTCATGTCCAAATAATCTCATTTCTGCTGCTTCTACACCTGACTTTCCGTTCTCATGATACTCACACCTCTAGTTTAGTTTTAAGGCCTTCAGAGCACCACCAACCCTCCTTCCATTTGCCAAACTACTTTGCATTTCCTCTACACAATGACCTCTGTTTTCCATTACCAAAAAACAGTTTCTCGAAGGCGTGACCTGTTTCGTGCAACATTCAGACGCCGCGGCTCCACCCCACACCAATCAGAAACACGGGGGCTAATTGGCTCAAGTTGTGATTGGGGGTGACAGCCCGGCAAATCACACATCCTCCTCCAAACTCTTCATCACCTCCTTCTCCCCCAGTTCTCCATCACCTCCTCCGCCCTCTCTATCATCTCCACCCTCTCCATCACGACCTCCTCCACCCTCTCCATCACCTCCTCCTCCACCCTCTCCATCACCTCCTCCTCCACCCTCTTCATCTCCACAGAGCCGTAGCCTGTTCAGGGAGAGACACAGGGAGACCAGAATACAGCATCTCCCTTTCATAATCCATCAACATGATCCTGATTCTTTTTCAACATAAAAGATGGGATGAGGTTAACCCCCTTGTATCTAACGACATAGTAGTTAAAGTGTATTTGTGTTACATCCAGGTGATCTAATTCAGCTTAAGACTGACACCCTGTAAAAGAAAAAAAAAATGAACAACAACAACAGGCATCATGTCTCATACTCGGTTAATGGACACTTTTTTTTTTTTAACCCTTCCAGTTCGAAAATTTATTCTTAAGCTGAATAAAATCGCCTTACCGGAGCGCCAAAATTAATAAGAGAGATTTAGAGAATGGGAGTCAGGTGAAGATCTGAACGAGTGGGGAGTCACGTGAAAAGAGAGAGAGAGAGAGAGAGAGAGAGAGAGAGAGAGAGAGAGAGAGAATGGGCGTCTGGTGAAAAGAGAGGCTGAGAGAATGGGCGTCTGGCGAACAGTGGGAGTGAGAAAATAAGAGTCGGGTTAAAAAAAGAGAGACTGAAAGAAACTGGCAACCAGTGAAATGAGAGAGAGAGAGAAAGCCAGACAGGTTAAAAAAGGAAAAAAAAAAAGAAAAAAAAGCGAGTGGGAGAATTTGGCAGTCAGATTAAAAAAATATTAATAATTCGGATGGAAGAAGAAAAGAGAGACGGAGAGAGTTTGGCAATGGCGTCAAAAGAGACTAACTGAAAGGAACTAGGAGTCAGAGAGAGAGAGAGAGAGAGAGAGAGAGAGAGGAGGGGCAACAAGTGGGTCCGAAGGGATGGGGGTGCGGGCTGAGAGGTAAAAAGCTTTGGGCAGAATCCTAGACAGTAAAAATTCTCTCTCTCTCTCTCTCTCTCTCTCTCTCTCTTCCTTCCTCTCTTACACCCTCCTCCCCGTCATACTTTCACTTTTCTCTTTCTTCTTTTTCTTGGTATCCACCCTTCTCTCTCTCTCTCTCTCTCTCTCTCTCTCTCTCTCTCTCTCTCTCTCTCTCTCTCTCTCTCTCTCTCGGGAACACCAGCCTCTACTCACTACTCAGGAAACTTATCTGGAAAGGTCGGGGAGAGGGAAGGAAACGAAGGAGGAAGAACTGCAGAGGGGCGGAAGTAGAAAAGGAGGAGGAGGAGGAGGAGGAGGAAGAGAAGGAGGAGGAGGAGGAGGAGGAGGAGGAGGAGGAGGAGAAGGAGGAGGAGGAAGAGGAAGAAGAAACAGAGACTGGAAGGAGGGAGGTTCTGAATTGGAAAGGGCACGACCGAAATGAGAGGGAAGTAGAGGGTGGAATAATATGGAATAAGGAGGACGTATCAGTGCCAACCATACCCCTCCCATACAACTCTCACCTCAGATACAGGGCTCCACAATACACATTGCAGGACGGCCTAGAGTACAGAAGCGTGAGAGAATGGGAAAGATTATGGAGGAGGAAAGAGTGGAGTACAGAGGACACAGAAGACAATGGCAAGAGGCAAATACTCGAACAAGATGGAGTCCTGGGATGGGACGGAGTAGAGGATGCGTGCGTGTGTGTGTGTGTGTGTGTGTGTGTGTGTGTGTGTGTGTGTGTGTGTGTGTGTGTGTGTGTGTGTGTGTGTGTGTGTGTGTGTGTGTGTGTGTGAGAGAGAGAGAGAGAGAGAGAGAGAGAGAGAGAGAGAGAGAGAGAGAGAGAAACAAACTCCATAGCCCCACAAACAAGGTCAGTCACTTAAAAACAAAGACAGAAATAACAGCCAGCGACAAGAACAGATTACCCCGAGAATGCATACAACAAGAAAACTAAATTCCTGGTGTGTGTGTGTGTGTGTAATGCAGGAAGAACAACGAGAGGGAGGACCTTTGTTGTGTGGCGGAGATGCCTTGGGGACGTGCATGTACCAACCTACCCTCCCCCATCCCACCTCCACCCCTACCACTACCCATCTCTCCTCTCACTGCCAACCCTCACCCCCTCTCCTCTTCCCTCCCCACATCGTCATCTCTCTCTCTCTCTCTCTCTCTCTCTCTCTCTCTCTCTCACTTGGGTTAAGACAGACACTGGCCTTGGGGAGCTTACATATACCTTTCTTTAACTCTTAGGTCTCGGTGTCTTCCAAGGTGAACGGCATCGTCTGGAGGTTACAAGGAAAAAAATATATATACAATAGGTCATCGGGCTGAAGAAGCTGAGTTTTTAATCCCTTCAATGAAGAAGTCTCCCCAAAGCAACAACAACAAAAACAACAACAACAATAATAATAATAATAATAATAATAATAATAATAACAACAGAAACAAGGAGGAGGAGGAGGAGAAGGTGGATGTAAACACCGTACGCAATGGATAAACCAGTAATCTCAACCCTTTCAGTACGATGACATCTAACTCTTGTTGTCCCCAAACGATGTCAACCAAATCTGAGGTTATACTGTATTTCGAAATTAAGGGCTAGATTTTGATACCCTTATTATACCCCTGAAGTACAACACTGGAACAAAAGACCTGAATAAATCTGCTTGCTTGGTAGTAGCTGGATTAACATGAAAAAAGTTACTAGAGAGATTAATGAATACGAGTCTCTCTCTCTCTCTCTCTCTCTCTCTCTCTCTCTCTCTCTCTCTCTCTCTCAAGCGGGACGGGAAAACCAGAACGAACACAAATCTGTCTTGTTTGTGAGTCTGATTTAATGGGCCGGGAAAAGAAGTCTCCTGCAATTCATTACCAAGACTTTTGTGATTACGGCTCATTATGCGGCCCACGATTTTTTTCTTTTTCGTAATGGTTCGAAGAGAGATAGTTCTTTTTAATTTATAACTGTCAATAACTCCTAGCCTCCCACCACCCCCTCCCTCTAACTGCTATTAAAACGCCTTCCACTCTCCCTCCACCCCCCTCTCTAGCCGATCTCATCCCCCCTTCTCTATTTTCCTCCGACTCTGGATAAAGACTCCCCAGTTCCTTCCTCGAGATCAAGCAGCTTCCCACGCACATCCATATGGTGCCACAAACCTTCGCATACCACCACTTGGGGAGTAATACAGAGTCGTGTATACTGAAATAGGCTACGGCTACCCCATTAAGGTCTATGGTAAGACAGTAAAGAGGTGGGGGGGAGTCAGACAGATAGACAGATACAGATAGATAGATAAACAGACAGACAAATAGCTACCTCCTTAAGATCTAAGTTTCGACAGTGAAGGTGGGACAGACAGATAGATAGTTAGATAGGTGGAAAGATAGATAGACAGATCAAGGCCATTTACTTGGAAGTATGACCCTCTTCAGGTGTTTTCATGTCAGGTTGGAGGGTCATCAAGTGCAGGTACAGGAAAGAGTTACCCTTTGGTTGTGCCGCGTTTTTATAAGGCAAATAAAATCTTCTATCTCAAGCTGGAATCAAATTAAAGGTTTTTCACTTGAGCCCGAGCGTTAATTGGTGATAGGTTTTATTATTCTGGGTGTCGTAGGTTTCTCTGAACGGAAGTGAAGCCTCTAAAATGTTCCCTGCCTCAGCCGATTTCGCGATTTGATGATCAGGAGCTCATTCTGCCACATTTTAATTACACGTTGCTGGTTAGTAGGAGGGAGGAACTCTGAATGCTCCAACACACACACACACACACACACACACACACACACACACACACACACACACACACACACACACACAAAGATATAAAAAGGACACTCGTCACTAATGAGGCCTTAAGCAGTTGGCATTCACAAGTCGCGCAAATCAACTTCTCAACCTCTTCACCGCCATGATGTCTTCTTTATTACCAAGCCCTTTAAGACGATTTTACTCAGCTTAAAATGGAGATCGTGGAGAGAGGAGGTTAACTAAATCCTGCTTCACTTTTTTCGGGTAGAGTACCAGCAGATTATTTTGTTCTGCTCAAGGAAGATATCGAGGACTGAAGAAGTTAAAATTCAAGCTGTTGCAACCACAGTTATTATTATTATTATTATCACTGCGTTACTCATGCTCCTTACTGTATTGCCGTGCCATGGGACATCCACTTCCAATGTCACTGTGCTGCATGAATAAATCCGGAAATGACGGGCATCTCCTCCACATAACTATCAGCCGTGGTGGTAAAGTGGTTAATGTGTGGCGGTGGTGGCTGCGCTGTGTCGGGTTCGATCCTAAAGGCGGAAAGATCGGCTCACAAATAAATAAATAAATACGTATATCCGATGTATGGTCTGACTTCGCCTCTTCAAAACAGTGGCGGTGTCTATTAATCGAGCACTGAGTCGGTATAAAAAAAAAAAAAAAAAAAAAGTGAAATGAATGTGAAAAGATAAAATGCAAAATGAGGATAATAACTGCTTTTCGCCAAGGTATGAAAATTATAAATGGGCTGGGCAGAATCCACAAACAGGAAGAGGAAAACATGAAAGCAAGGGAAACATGCACTCACTCATTTTGACATAATCAGCCGTCAGACATGGCATACTTGTGTTCCATTACATACTAGCTGCGTTGTTCCGGTTAGCCAAGTTACGGGACTCTGGCGTAATTTCCTCTTCATGTGCAACCTGCTACTGAAATGCGGGATATCAATTTCCATGAACGTACCTTCAAAAATGTATTATACATCTTATAATGCTTAAAATCTAGTCATGTAATTTCTCAGGTGGACGATGTAGCTACCACCATCTTTCCAAGCCTTTTCAGTCACTCCAACTGGTCAACATCCAGTTTATACAACCATTAGTACACCCACTGATCTTGGAAAAGGCTGGAAATTTCTCTGAGGGGTGGGGGCCAGAGCTAAACCCTTCTCCCAAAATCAAGTATTTGTTACCATGATGTTCAAGACTTAATTAGGTCTGAAAATTCATTCCTTCATCTTGAAAACTGTGAATATAATCTTAGGGAGTCGAGGACTGGGGCTGCATCCTCTCCTCCATCACTAATTGCAGTTCCTGCACCACAAGTGCCTACCACTTTACTGAGCCTGTAAGTATACCCACAAAAAAATTATGCCACTCCTTTATCTTGAAAACTGATAATATTGCCTTGCTGGGACGGGACTGCGGGTTGCGGTTGTGCCTCCCCCCCCGGACAAGCGTAGTAGTTTCCGTCGTACCAGTTAATCACTTTTGCTTTTGTCTAAGGCCACGCTAAATTTCACTTCTTCTTTTTTCTTTTAATCTTCAAAATTCTGGATAATTTTCTGGCCGGGGATGGAACAGACCATAACGGACTGTTCATTCGGTGCTCGTGAACATCCTCTGGAACATATCAACACCCATGCGAACATTCCATACTGTCACTTGAAAACTGTGGTCGCGCAGGGCAGACATACAAATAAACCGCAGCCAGAGACGCTGAATTATTTCATAAACCGAGTACACAGAGAATAAGCCGTAAAAGTGATTACGGTGAAGTAAGATCTAGCACAATATATACCTAGGTCTCATTCTCTATCATACACTTACAATCTCTCTCTCCCTCTCCCTCTCTCTCTCTCTCTCTAATCACACACCCTTCATCTCATTCTCCATAATGCACAAACCCCACCTCTCCCACACACTCACACAACACTCAAGTACAAATTTTCCTCTCTCACACACACCCAACTCAACTCCCCCTCCCTCTCTCCCTCCCTCTTTCTGTCTTTCTCGCAAACTCGCATATATACAACTCCATTATCTTCCTCTCACACACAAGCCTCCCTCCCCTCTCCTCCAACACACCCAGTCTCCAAGACGCCAATATCTCGTGCGGGTGCGGTGATGAAGTCAGAATTGTCTTGTTTACAGCACGTTTCATCTTCCCTCGCCACAATGCAGCCTCAACAGCCGCCCTGATTGCCTTTGGCCCTACTCTCCACCACTCAGAAAACAGGTTCGCGCTCTCTCTCTCTCTCTCTCTCTCTCTCTCAACGTCTGGGATTTGCGACAATTGGCTGACACAGTTGGAAAAGATATTGCACTGAAATCTTGGTTCTTCTTTCTCCCACTCTCTCTCCGCTTACAAAACTTGACACTAACTATTTCAGTACGATGACATCTTTACAGCTCCCCTTTTGTGTTGATCTCCGTTCAGTTCTATTTACCACTTAATTCTTTAACTGTGTTCTTGCTACCGACAGATGATTTTATTCAGACTGGGAGAGTTTTCTTGTCGTCTGGGACCATCACACACACACACACACACACACACACACACACACACACACACACACACACACACACACACACACACACACACTTTATTACACCTGACCTCACTTGTCCTAAGGGTTTTGGCCATGATAAATAAATGTCAATACATGTTTGTACTTACTCTTGAACGTCACACCACCTCCCTCAGTCTGTCTAACTTTCCTGGACACAATCTTACACCCTCATAGTCAGTCTTTCCCCCCTCCCTGCCTTCCTCTCCTACCCTACATATTAAACCACAAGTGACGCCCCTGTATCACGCTAAAGTGAATGGAAATTAAATAAACTTACCAAGTATCGTCTGACCTACTTCCATCAACGTCTAATAATTTCTAAATGCATCCAGAGCAGCGAGAGGGGAAGTTTTTATATGATTTGAAGCTTATGACTGCCAGGATTTTAGCTGAACAATATCCAAAGCCACCAACAGCAGCGAAAGGGTAAAGGCGATGGACAGGCAGAGAGGCCAAACCTTTGTCATATTCTACGTGGCTTTGGAATTCCGTAACACCTCTTCCTCAGCGATTTAATCTGCATCTCAGTATCCTCTAGTAAACCAAGTCGATTTTAAAATAATATAAACCACACGTAAGAGAATGTCAAGGTGTACAATGGAAAATAAATCAGTAAGGAAGAGATGCTACGAAGCCTCCTATAATGAGACCCGTAGCCCCAATCCTCTGCGGTGGTGGAAATAACAAAATCAGCGTAAATTGAAGCAACTAAACCAATTTATTCTCGTATTTCCAAAACCATCGCCCGTAATTCCGGTCCTCCCGTCTCCTCCTGGCCAGTTACAATTCAGTGGTAAAATAAGAGAGGAATCGGACTCCACCTTCCATTATAACCCCGCCCTCCCGCATAACTACTCCGAAAGTTTACACACAGGAAGCCAACATTTTTCCTTTTCCCTTTTTTCATTTCTGTTTCATCCGTTACTGATACTTTCTTCTTTCCTTACTTCTTTGTTTTAGATTATTTTCATTTTTATTATTCCCCTTTTCAATTTATTTATATTTTGTTTTCTTTTTCATTTGTCCTGGTACTTCCATTTTTTATTTTCTCCCGGTACTTCCATTTTTTATTTTCTCCTTTCTTTTGCATTTATATTTTTTTTTTGTTTTTCTTTTTTTTGTTTCTGTTTTCGTTGTTTTTTGGTATGTCTTCTCAATGTAACGATTTATTACTGTATCCTTTCCTCATTTTATTTCATATTAATGTTTATCTTCCTATTTATCCAATTTCTTTCCTTTCTGTTTTTACGTTTCACATTTCTTTAGCTTCTCGTTTTCCATAAATCTACACTTTTCATTACTAGGTTTGTTTATTCCTTCTTATTAGTCTTCTGTTGTCTGTGTTTTTATTTCCAAACACAGGGTACTTGGACACACTATATTCCCTCACAGGATGCAGCATCAGGCAACCGACAAGACGGAAGGATAAAGACAGATCCTTTTTCGCAACCACCTAACCTCTTCAGCTCGAGGATCTACCGCAAGGTAAATAAAATCGTCTGGGGATACCAAGAATATATTATGTAAGACGTTAATAAGTTTTAGACAACCCCTTCACAACTAAATGTTCCACCACAGCGTAAAATAATAATAATAATAATAATAATAATAATAATAATAATAATAATAATAATAATAACAGAATAATAATAATAATAATAATAATTAATAATAATAATAATAATAATAATAATAATAGTAGTAGTTGTAGTAGTAGTAATAACATTAAAAAATCAATGTATAGCGTCATGCTGGTGCCTCATCTCACAAACACAACCAAAATACCAATACTCATAGTTAACAAACTTTTGGAGAAAGAGAGAGAGAGAGAGAGAGAGAGAGAGAGATATGAGAGGAGAAGAAAACCTTAAGAGAAGAGAGGAGACGAGAAGAGAGGAAAATGAAAAGGAGAAGAGACAGGAAGAAAAGACAGGAAAACAAGACAAAAAAGGAAGAGACGAAAATAAAATAAAAAAGGGAAGAGAGGAGAAGAAAAAGGAGAAGAGAAAACAAGAAAAGATGAGAAGAGAAGACTAATGAGAATATAAGTGGAGAGGAGAGACGTGAGAAGACTGAGCAAAAAGGGACACCGTAATTACTGGGTTGTGTCTAATCCCTGTGAAAAAAATCTGGGTCAAGGTGTGTGTGTGTGTGTGTGTGTGTGTGTGTGTGTGTGAGAGAGAGAGAGAGAGAGAGAGAGAGAGAGAGAGAGAGAGAGAGAGAGGATTAATTACAAAACAGAAAAAGTCTGCTGCGGATGAATTAGATTTTCTACGTGGATGTGGAAAAAGACAGAGACAAAAATGGAAGGGAAAAAAGGTAGGAAAGGCAGAGGGAAGGGAAGAAGAGGGAGGGAGAAATACCAACCCCTTCACAACGATGACGTATATTCCACTTTATTCACGCCGCCTCCAGACGATTTAATTAAGCTGAGGAAAGACGACTTATGGTGACGGGGCTAAAAATGGTTTCCACTGCCCCCTAAGCTGAATAAAATCGTCTGAAGGAAGTAAAGAAGAGAATTTAATACAGGCCGAGTGAAGAATTTAAGAAGAGAAGTGAAAACAAAACGGGTAGAGGAGAGACAAGCAGCAGAGGAGAAAATATGAACGTAGTGGGGGCAGAAGGGAGAGATGGAGGAGAGGTGAGGAGGATAATATGAGGAAGAAGAATTAATATGAAAAAGATAATGGTAAACAGCGGGAAAGGAAAATGGGGGAAGTAAAGGAATTTGAAAGAGGAAACAGAAATAACGTGACCTAAGCGAAGGGGAAACGGAATGAAGAGCTTGGAAGAACTGAAAGAGAGAAGACAGAAAGGAGAGCGTAGGACGGACTGTTACAATAAAGAGGAGGAGGAGGAGGAGGAGTGGCAGAGAATGAAGATGAGAAAAATTAATGAAACAGGAAAACAGAAAATGAACGAAAAGCGAGACGGCCTCCGTTACAGGAAGAGAGAGAGAGAGAGAGGTCCTCAGATGGATTAGCTTCAGACTGCGGAGGACACGGCTTCAGTGTGAGGGAACCGAGGGGCACAATGAGGGGAAATAAGACCCAGAAATTAGTAGAGAGCCGGGCCGTGCAAATGAAATAGCTTGTGGTTGGGTCCGCTGGCTGATAGAAAATGGGAATACAGTGAAGGGATGGGATGCAGGTAGATGGGGTTAGGTTAATTAGATGAATGGATAGGCCGTGTGAGTGGGAGGGATGATAAAGATAGAAGCAAAGTGAAGTTAGGGGAAGTAAACAGATACATATACATACACAGAAACAGAGACACACAGAGAGGAAGAAAAGGGGGGAGGGAATTTTAAAACCACCATAATTGTTCCCATATTCATTACCCAGAGAAACTAACCAGCATCAGCCTCAAGTCCTCGTCTCCCCTAAACTGAATACAACTGTCTGGTGGCGGCAAGAATTAATCCTTCAATATGGCCACATTATCAATCTTGTCTCTACCACACTATATTCTTCAGCTTGACAGGCACCGAGTTACTGTTGCCCTACCCGGGTCTGTCTGGCCGAGCAGACAAATCAACCACAAGCTGGCAGTCATCTTCCTGTGGCAGACAGCGCCTCTCCAGAGTAGGAACAAGGTCCTTCCACGCGGCAAGGCACAGGGAAAGTGGAGGAGGAGAAGCCCCCAATAGGATAACCTGTGTATAGATATGTATGAGTAATTGTCTCAGGCCGAACTTTGACTACTTGGTAAATGTGGTTTGAGTTCCCCGCCTGGAAGTGTTGTGCAAGGCCAGCTCTCAGTCCTCGTCCCCACGTCACTTCCATGGCAGTACTTCCCGGAACGATGGTAACCAGCCACCTGCTAACTTTCTGGCGGGTTAACGAGTGCTACATCTTGCGCAATGGTGACCCGGGAAGGGGTGAAGGATTTATTCAATAATTCTAGCTCAAATCATCCTTCCTTTCTACTCTGAATAAGATCGTGTTGACAGCAGGAATAAAATGTAAAATCGTATGGACAGCAAGATTAAAATGTAAAATAATATAGTCACTGGAGTCGAGGGTTTAATTTAAAAGCATCACGTCATCGTAGTGAAAGGGTGTTAAAAACTGACAGAAAGAAAATGTGAAGAATGAAGGAAAGGGCAGGACTGGTTCGAAGGAGTCGAGAGAAGAATGCAGGAAGAATGAGCGAGCTGGAGAGAATGAGAGGCAGGGAGACAAAAACAGTTCAGGAGGAGGAGTGGTTGGGATGCGAAGGAAGAAGGAGGACGGAGGGGAGAAAAGACGAAGGAAATCACGAGTGAGGTCTGGGTTAGGAAATGGCAGGAAGGAAGGATGGGGTGGAGGGGAGGGAGGGACAGAAGGAAGGAAGAATGAGAATGAGAGGAGCGTGGGAGAGAGAAGTGAGGAAAGGAGGTAGAAGAAGACTGCAAGAATGAGCAACTTAGAGAGCATGAGAGGCAGGGAGAGAAATAAATCGTTAGGGAGGAGGAAGAATGGACAAGAGGAAAATTTGGAGGAAAAATGAGGAGAGAAAAGGCTTGACCAGGAGTGGGTCAGGAAAGGTAAGAAAAAAATAAGGGTGGGGGGGGAAAGAGGAGAATTAAAGAGAAGAAACGGTAAGAATAGTATATAAAAAAAAAAGGAGGAAGGAAGGAAGGAAAAGAGGAAAAATGAGGAAGAATGAAGAAAGATGGGGTGGAAGGAGAAAAATGGAAGGGATGAATGCAGGAAGAAAGCCAAAGAGTGAAGGGCGGAATGGAAGGATGATAAGATGAGAGCAAAGAGAACCAAGTAAGAGGAATGAGTGAGCTGGACAGAATGAATCAAATGAGGATGTGGAATGAATGGAAGGACAATAGGGCTGAAGAAAGACTGAAAAGTAGCAAGTCCAAATTAAGTTACGAAATGAAAGAGTGAATGGAAGGAAGGAAGGATGGAAGGAAGGACGGACAGCTGATGAAAAGAAGCAAGACTAGGAAGGAAAGTGGAAGGTATAGAAGGGTAGGAATGAGATCAAGAGAGGATGGAAGGACTTAACGGAGATAGTCAAGAATGAATCTGGAAAGCGAAAATGGAAATACCGATGAGATATGGAGGGAAAGGAACGTCCAATAAGAAAGATGAAGAAGGAGGTGAAGGGATGGAAGGGAGTGAAAGGAGACGGAGGGAAAAGAAAGGAGAGGGTATGGAAGGAAAACAAGAAGGCACGAAGGAGTGGGAAGGAAAGGAAAATAACACAGGGAAGGGGTGGGGAAGGAAGAAGATAGAAGAGGGGAGGGAAGGAGAAGGGAAGGAGGAAGAAAGGGGGAATGAAGGTTAGGCAAAGGAGGAGAGGGGAGGGAGGGGAGGATAGGAAAGGTATTGGGAGGGTGAAAGGAGAAGGCAGATGATGGGGTGGCAGAAAGGGATGAAAATAGAGACAGAGAGAGGAAGATGGGATTTAAAAATATAAAAATTAATAAAAAGGAAAATGAAAGAAGAAAATCAGATCGTGAGGTGAGTGGAAGGAGGATATCTAAGAGTGACGGCAAGGATCAAATGAGGGGGAAGAAAAGGAAATGAGTCCCAGGGGGAAAAACGGAACAAGTACAAGGAAGGTGGGGTCGAGAAAGGCTGAGGCAAGGTGCGTGGATGGGATATATCCAAAAGCTCACGAAAGGGAACAATGGAGTGCAACTTTGAGAGAGGAGGAGGAGGAGGAAAAGAAGGGGAGAGGGAGGAGGAGGAGGAGGAGAAGGGGAGAGGAAGGAGGAGGAGGAAGAGAAGGGCAGAGGGAGGGAGAGGGAAAGGTGAGTGATAGGGGGGGGGGAGAGATATCTGAAAGAAATGGGAGGGATCATATTTGAGAAAGTATGAGGCAGGAGAGGCAGACCGAGAAGGAGGAAGAGAAAGGGAGTCGAAGAGAAGGGAGAGAGCGAAAAGGAGAGAAAATGAGGGAAAGGGCGACGGAGAGAGGGTGAGTGGGAGGGTGATATTTAAAAGCAATGGGTGGGTCAAATGAGGAGTTGGAAAGAGAGGGCGATCAAGAGGATGGAGAGAGGTGAGCAGGAGGGGGACAGCTAAAAGTTATAGGAGGAATCACATAAGGATGAACGTGAGGCACACCATGAGATGAAAGCTAGGGAGAGAAGAACAATGTGAGGGGAGAAGGGAGGAGAGGGAAGGAGAAGCAGTGCGAAAGGAGGGGGATGGAGAGAAGACAGGGAGGAATAAGAGAAAAAAAGAAGGAAATATGTGAAAGGAGAATATCTAAGAGCAGGTCTACACAGGAAGTAAGGCCAAATACGGTACATGAAAGACCTAACCACCTTGAGTGATGTGACAAAATGATAGTAGGGAGTCTTGAGTGGCGAAGGGATAGAACGGGAGAGAGACGGAGAAGGAGAGGGAGAACCAGAGGAGTGCACAGGAGAGGAAAAAGGAGGATAAGAAGGAGAATGTGACCGAGGGAGGGGGAGATGTCCATGGGTGACAGGAATCAAATGAGATGAGTTCTGGACGCATGGGAGACTGAGACAAGATGAGAAGAGGTGAGAGAGAGAGAGAGAGAGAGAGACGGGTGGGGGGTCTGGTCTATTCAATTCACATTACAACCAATTTCTCAGCGACCTCCCTGCCTCTCTCTCTCTCTCTCTCTCTCACATCCTTTCTTCCGCTTTATTCTACTTTTTTAAGCAGTTCAATGGGCTGTCCTTCTGCCACCAGTCTCTTTTAGTCTCTTCAGTACGATGACCATTTTTTTTTTTAATTCCCGCTACCGATGGACGATTTCAATTAGTTTAAAAGGAACTCCCAGTGAGAGAGTAAGAACGGTTCAGACGATTTTCCTCAAACATCTTCCAAGGGTGATTCACAGTTAAGAATTTTTACATAGTGACGACGATTTTATTCAACTGACAATAGAAAATAAGATTACGTTCTTCATCTACAGGTTTTTCTCTTAAGCTGAATAAAATCGCCAGACGAGAGTTGGAATTAAACAGACGTGCTCGTGCTGAAGGGGTTTATCCTCCACTGGTCTTGTCCCTGCTTTAATTAACCCTCTGACGGCAGGCACTTCCCTCTAATTAAAACCGTCTAGAAGTTGGCCTAAATAAATTCCTAGACGCACCAACAGCAGCGAAAGACTTAACTAGAGACGGCTGGTAAACTTCTGATACTAGGATTTATCTCAATCAAATGTTCTCACGTTGGTCTAAATAAACTGCGAAGTACACCACCCGCAGCGACATGGTTACATCTACACAGTGCCTTTACTAGTTCCTTCCACACTTTAATCCACCCCTCTTCCCCCTCCCTTGTTTCCTTCATCCTCCTGTCCCCCCTTCCCCCTCCCCCCTCTCTTTTCCTTCCTTCCTCTCGCCTGTTCCTGTTCCTGTCTCCCTTCTCCCCCCCTCTCTTGCCTTCCTCTCGCCTGCTCCTCCTCCTCTTCCCGGTCGCCATTCTCCCACTTTCTTGTTTACGTCTCCTTTCCTTACCTCCTTCCTTCTCTCTCTCTCTCTCTCTCTCTCTCTCTCTCTCTCTCTGTCATTTCCTTTGCTTCTTTCTCTTTCTTCTTCCTCCCCCCCTCCATTTCCTTCAAGCCTTCTCGTTTCCTGTTCTCCTCCTTTTTTCTCTCTTCCTTCTCCTTTCTCCTATCCTCCTCCCCCCCTTCTTACCTTTCTTTTCCTTCCCTTGGCTCCCCTACCCCTACTCTTCCCTGCCTCTTCCTCTTACCCCTTCTTCTTCCTTCTTCCCTCCTCCCCTTCCTTATCTTCGCACTCCTCTCTCCCCCTACCTCCTACCTCCACCCATCATTCCCCCTCTCTTAACTTTCCCTCCGCCTCTGCACCCCTTTCCTGCCCCTCCATCTTAACTCTTCCTCCTCCTCTTCCCTCTTCCTTCTCTTTCCTTCACTCCTCCTTCGTCTTGACTTTCCTTCCTGCTCCCTCTCTTCCCGCTCTTCTTCCTTCCTCCTATTCCTTCTCCTCCCAATCCCTCTCTGCCTCTCCCGTCTCCCCTCATCCCTCTCCCTCCCCCTCCCCCTACCGCATCTCTTACTTCCAGCTTCTCTCCAATACTCCTTGCTCAAAGAAGAGTACGATTCCGGCTGGCACCAAATCCTATCGCAACTTTATTTCTTACAAGAGCAAAAATCTTCTTACAGCTGACTTACTAGCCCAGTTCTTCCTTCTCTGCGTGCCTTTCGGAAAATTTGTTATCATTTTTTACCACCTACAAGGAAATTAAATGAAGGTTATATGTTCACGAAAGTCTGTGTACAGGAAACTTCTAGAGGTTGCAATCGGATTACAATAAAAATGTGGGTCGGTTCACAGTGGTCAAGGAAAATAATATGAAATTTTGAGGTGGATCAGGATCTGGAAGCAGGAATAAATCACTAATTTCATAGGCGTCGACGGAGGTATGCGCTCCCTGAACTGTAAAAGTGCAGACCAAGGCCGCAGAATTAACTGATTAACTATGTCAGACCGTACAAGTATTCGTCAGGTAAAAATGAGAAATTACGGCAATAAATCTCCAATATTACTGGCGTTGGTGGAGGAATGCGCCTTCAGCGTGTATTCCATTCTTTATTATTCTTTCTTTCTTTAAATCATGGGGGGGGGGGGAGTTTCCTACACTGAAGCAAGAGTCTGGAGGTAGCAGGATTAAGGAAAAGAGGTTGTTGCACTGAAGGAGTTGACGTGCATCCCTTCTTACCCCCTCACTACAAGAGATCTCCCCCGCCCCATCCTCAGCAAGAAACACGCCTGCAAGGATGAGGAAATAAAGGCTGGGGAGAGTGTGAACCAATGGCAACTATTTACGGACTCAAAAACGCTAATGACGTCAAGGCGAGATCATTGACACGCCAAAATATAACCCTCCCATTATCCCAAGCCTCATAAACACCTGGGTAATTAATTAGGGGGGTCATTGAGTGGGTAGGTTTTTTTTTGTGTTTTTTTTTTTGGGGGGGGAGGGGGACAGTCAGGGTGCTTTTTATAACCTGGCTTTCGCAGTAGTGGAAAAAGTGGAGAGAAAAAGGTGTGTGTGTGTGTGTGTGTGTGTGTGTGTGTGTGTGTGTGTGTGTGTGTGTGTGTGTGTGTGTGTGTGTGTGTGTGTGTGTGTGTGTGTGTGTGTGTGTGAGGGACAGAGAGAGAGAGAAGGGGGGGAGGAATAAAACCCAGTAAAGAAGGATGAGATGGAGGGATGGGGTGGAGAGGTATATGAGAGAGGGAGGTGTGAGTTGGGAGCAGGGCAGTGAAATGGCGGGGGACAGGGCGACTTGGAGGCGATTTGTTTGTGGCCACCCCAAACGGGATTGAGGCGTCTGGCAATAGATAGATAGATAGAAAGAAGGTTGTGAACGAAAGGTCAGGGAGCCGAGAGGAATGCTGGAAAGATGTCTGGAACGAGGCACGACTCGGGAAAGAAACTGGAAGACGCGGAAAGAAGGAATAAGAGAAAAAGGAAGAGGACACGAAGAAAGAAAAGAGGATGGGTAAATTAAGGAGGAAAAGAGGTAAGGAAAATAATAACGCATGAAAAATTAAAGGAAAAGGAAAATGGGGAATAAATTGGCCTTCGTAAAGACAGAGGAAAGGCAGAAGCAAAACTCAATAAAATAAATAAATAAATAAGCAGGAAATACAATAATAAAAGCAAAAACACGTAAAAAAAATAAAAACATGGAAGAAAATGAGAAAATACGAGAGAGAGAGAGGAGAAAATTTGAGATAAGTGATAATTTTATGATTGTGAACTAAAAAAAAGGGAAACGATGAAAATAACCATAATACTGGAATAGATGTGAGAAGAGGAGATGATGGCAAAAACGGAAAGTGAAAGTGGTAAGAATGTGTTATGAAGAGGGAAGACACTGGAGTAAATGGGAGAGAGAGAGAGAGAGAGATGGTGAAGGCAAGGGGAGACAAAGGAGAGGGAGGTGACCAAGAGACAAGGTAATGAGAGGGGAGGAGAAAGACGGGAGGGAGGGAGGGAGGAGGAGAAAGACAGTGCAAAAGTGAGGGGTGTATGGAAGAGGGAGGCGTGGAGGAAGGAGGTTGACGACAGGGTGTAGAGGGGGGGCAAGCGAGTGGGAGGGGTTGGAAAAAAAGTGGAGAAGGAAGAGGAAGGGAAGGGAGGTGTACAGTAGAGGGGATAATGAGGGCGATGGGAAAGAGGGGAAAAAATGGAGAGAGGGGACAGGGGTGGGAATGGGAAAGGAAGCTAAAGACGGAGTGGACTGGGAGGCTGGGTGACAGAGACAGGGAAATGAAAGAGAAGAGAGTGGAGATGGGTGGATGACAGGGAGAGGAGGAGTGGGTGGCAAGGAAGAGAAAGGCTGGCGGAAGAAAGAGAAAGGAAAGGTGTTTGAGAGAGAAAGGGGGGTGGATTGGAGGAGGGGGAGGGAGGGGTGGGAGAGGAAGGGAGAGAGGGAGGACAGATGATGATGATGACAGGGTGTAAGTATATAAGATGAGGGGAGGGAGCAGGAGGGGGAAAGGGAGGGAGGACAATGGGGTGGGAGAAGGTAGAAGAGGGGAAGGGGGATAACAAGGCCCCAGTATGAGAGAGAGAGAGAGAGAGAATGGGCAAGATGAGTATACATAAGAAATACATACAACACAAACTTTAGTGGCATATAACGAAACTATAGGTCCAGGTAAACCTAATTATGCTCAAGGAAAATTATGCCAAGATGAACGGCGGGGATGAGCGAGGCGATACAGGGGTTTGAGTTGGGGAAAGAAGGTAATAAATAAGGTGTTAATTCCTTCAACCCGAGGACGTCATTTATTCCTGCCAACATCAATGGAGTTTATTCAGCTTGGGGGAGGCTTTAAGAATGGGAGGCCATTAACCCCTTCCATCAAAGAGGCATTTCCCAAGCAGAATAAAATCGTCAGGATGTAGCAAGAATGGTGAAATAAAAACATAATCGGACTGGATGGGTTAGGGAGTGAGTGGCTAGGAGATGGAGGGAGGGGATGAGTGCATCAGTGTACAAGAATATAAGAAGGAGGGGGAAGAAAGACGAAGCTAGACAGAGGAACGGGGGAATGTGGATGGTGATAAAAAGGGAGAAGTGAGAGGGAAGAAGGGGAAGTGAAAGCGAGAGAGGAGGAGGCGAGAGAGGAGGAGGCAAAAGCGGAACAGGCAAGTCGGGACAAGCGAAAGTGGAAGGAAAGATGTGGAACGGGAGAGGAGAGGACAGGAAAGAGGGAGAAACAAACGGAAAGAAGATGGGAGAGGCAGGGAAGAGGGAAAAGAGAGGGTATGGGAAGGGAGGGGGAAGAAGGAAGGCGCTAAAGACAAAGTGGAAAGAGAGGGGGAAGGGAGGTGGTATGATGTCGGAGGATGAAGGAAAGGAAGAAGGAACAGGAAGAAGGGAGGGAGAAGTGGAAAGGCGCGATGGAGAAGGAGGGAGCGGAAAGTGAAAGGGGGACGAGAGCATGGTCCAGAATTACAAAATGCGGAAGGAAGGGGCGAGAGGGTGTGGGAGAGGGTAAAAGAGGGTGGGGCAAGAGACACAGGAGAATGTGGAGAGACGGAGGGGGAAGGGATGAGGTTAAATGATGAAGGGAGGGGAAACAGGAAGGATGGAGGATGGAGGAAGCAGGGGTGCAGGAAGGATGGGCGGGGAAGGAAGGCTGAAAGAAGGGAAATGATGAAAGGGGGGATGAAATAAGACAGAAGGGTGGGGGAAGAAGAGACAGTGGGTTGAGAAGGGGAAGAAGGGCAAAAGGAAGTGAAAGAATGTAATAGGAGAGAGAGAGAGAGAGAGAGAGAGAGAGAGGGCAGGGGGAGGTAGGAGGCATGAGACTATGAGAGGAAAGGATTAAGCAGGGGATGAAAGAATAGGACAGATTTATAAGGGTACGAATATAAGGAGAAAGGAGAGAGTGATGATTATGGAGGAGGCCAATTTACTAAAGATGGCGAGAAAAGAAAAAATATAACGAAAATATTTTAAACTACAGATAACAACTTGGAGGAGAAAAAAGAACTGGGAAGGAAGAAAAACACACAAAGAATATTTTAGCATTAGAAAAACAAAGAAAAAAAGAAAAAATAGAATGAAAAAAAACGGAGAATGGAAGAAGAAAAGATTGAATGAATGAAAGATGATATATAATAAGAAAAATGAAGGGGGAACAGAATGAAAAAAAAATGAAGGACAAGAATGGTTACATGAAAGTGAAAGGATATACCACCAAGACAACTGAAGAAGAAGAAAGGAGGAAACCAGAGGGAGAACAAGGAAGAGGAAACAAGAATAGAATGGAGGAAGAGGGAGAAGACGAAGGAGGGAGGGAGATGAGAATGGCTGGGACGGGAAATGAGATTCGGGGCAAGGGGGAAGGAAGAGAAATGATGAGGGTGGTGATGACAGGGAGCAGGCGACACCAGATGATGATAACAGAGCCAAAGACAAGATGATAATGATGATGATGATGATATTACAGCTGAAGATGGAATGTTGATATTGATGCTGCTGTTGATGATAATGGTGATGATGATGATAATAATACAAATGAAGATGGACTGTTGAAGTTGGTGCTATTGTTGTTGATGATAATGATGAGTAAAAATGCATCAAACAGAGAGGAACAAGAAGCAAAGGAGATGACTGACGTGCCTCGCCATATGGAGTTCCTTTCGTCCTTGCCAACATGCGGCTTCGGTCTGATAGAGACCCGTAATCTAGTCGGGCAGTGAAGCTCCCTAGAACGTATTCCTTACCGATTTAATTCTGGACATGGCTGGTTAATATCCTTTGGTACGCTACTGATGCAGAGTATGGCGATGTCTGAAGGCTTTATATAACACAAAACAGGACAGTAAGGCATAACAAGCAAAATAAATCATTGGGAATAGTTTTATAATTTCCTTAGGAGACGAGAATACGAGCCAGTCTTTATTACCACACTAAACAGATGTCAGCTGCGTTTTTAAGGGACAAGGGGTTGGCTAAGGTGGATCGCTACCAAATCTTTCTTACCTTTCTTTTTCTGCACACTGGAAGCTCCTATTCTCCTTTAAGTTATTTATGCTGTATGTGTCGGTATTTAAGAGACAAAAACCACACAAGGCGTAATATGTAAAATAAATCGTTCAAGAGACGTAAGATAGCCTCCTAAGTTAACGAGAATTTGACGTTGGGTGCAGTCCTGGCTATAGTGTGGACCGAGCCTGTCGACAAGGGATCACACCCAGCACCGGCCACCAACCACCTTCTGTTTCTTTAGCCTTTGTGTTGCCCCGGCTGCTGAAAGTATGGGGCATCTTCGACTCTTTTCATCCCCAAAACAAACCATTACAATTACAGTACAGGAGAAAACACATTATAGACAGTGCGCCGGAAAGAAACGGGAGTGATAACGATATATACAACAGAGGGATAAGAGACTGAAAAAATTCCCTTTATCCTCTTCTTTCCATTTACCCTTATTCAACGCCTTCCCTTCCACTCACTACCCCTACTGTCCCTCCTTCCTCTTCGGACCTTCCCTCTTCTTTTCCCTTCACTCCACTCTGCGCCTCCCCCTATCCTCCTTATCACTTTTTTTTTTTATGTCTTATAGAATAGACACCTTAGTCACAGGCTACTCTTAAACAAAACCGAAAGTACCAAGACAATAACTCAGTTCCCGTTTGCTCTCCCTGCCACTCCCCTCACCTATCTCCCCTACTTCTTTCCTCTATTTTTTCACACCACTACTCCTTCCATTTCCTTTCCTTACCCTCTCCCTTCACCCTTTCCCAAATACTGTACTCCAACCACTTCCCTTCTTCCCGTCTTTTCTTACCCTCTTTCCCTTCCTTCCATTCTCCTCTCCTCCCCATCCTATGTACTTTGCCTCTTCTGATCCCTTTCCTGTCCTCCACTCCCTCCCTCTCACCTCCTCCCACCTTCCTACCCTTTTCCCTTCTTCCCCTCCCCTTTCTCTTCTCATTATTCTGTCCCCTCCATTCCCCCCATCGTCTCCTTGCCCCTTCCCTTCCCTTCCACCACTCTCTCCCCCTCTTCCCTCCCTCATTCCCTGCCACTTCCCATCTGTGACTTAACTCTGCCTAATATATGAGGCAATAATTCACCCTCGCTGTTCCTCGCCCACCCATCACACTCACTCACGCCCCCACCCCCACCCCTCACAAGGATGAGGGGTGGCGATAGAGGTAGGGAGGGAGGGATCTAGCGAAGAAGTAACTGTATGGTGGGGAGTGTGAGGTGAAAAATACTGACGATAAACAGAGATGAATAAGGTATTCAGAAAGATATCTATATTTATCTATGTCAGGGGTTCCCAACCTGGGGTAAATTACCCCAAGTGGGGTAATTTGGTCTTTTGTGAAGGGTAATGGGGGAGGTAACAAAAAAAAAAAATCTAAAAATCATACCAGTTATGATAGACTTTCAGACCTATACTAAAATTCAGAGATGAATGTTTAAAGTCATGTTTATTTGGTATCAGTGTTAATAATAAAAATAAATTACTCCTTGCAATAACCCTCTTGGTTTTAGCCTAACCTTTAATTAAGTCCTACATTCAAACTAAAATCTAGGCATCAAAATGTTAAGCAGCTAAAATGCAATTGTGGAAACATAAGCAATGAGGGGTAATGAGTGAAGGGAGGTGTGGAAAATGGGGTAATGGGTAAATAAAGGTTGGGAACCCCTGATCTAGGTACAGCATATATTACACATACATACATACAAAGAGAGAGAGAGAGAGAGAGAGAGAGAGAGAGAGAGAGAGAGAGAGAGAGAGAGAGAGAGAGATGGAGGGGGGCAGTGACTCAGGAGAAAAAGACAGGGATTAATGATGAGTCATGGAGAGAGAGAGAGAGAGGGGGGGGGGGTATGTGAATAAAACTGCTACATAAATACTAAGAGATCACTATAGAGGAGGGGATGTATCGTCTGGAATCAGCTGGAATAAATGCAAAAATTGAGGGTGTTTCGTTCCTGGCTAAAATGTTAAATCGGATCAGGTGTATGTTATTATTATAGTTACTGCTGCTGCTGCTGTTGTTATCATGTTTTATTATTATCCTCCTCCTCGTCATCATCATCATCATCATCATCATCACGACCACCATCGGCAATTACTATTCTGACACGGTGGTTTTTACATAAATTAACAAACGCACCTAACGTGTGCCTGAACAGCTTACACAATTCGTACGGTACCGGTATATCAGGATTAACGAATTAACCTCTTCACCATTTTCCAAACACCAATACAGTCACAGGACTGATGAAAGAAAACATTAATAAAGAACATCATAATACTGAAAGGGTTACAAGAAGGAATTATTATATACCCTTCGAAGAGTAGAGGAAGCTTGGAGAGTAATTTAGAATTTAGACACTACTGAGACAAAGTTATACATACATATACGATACATACACAAGTATATATATATATATATATATATATATATATATAACATTATCACCTCAAAAGGCTGAGGAGGCTGAGGAACTCTTCACCCTACTCTGAGATATTGTGTTCAGTTACGCCTACATCAGAGTATAACAATGTCTACTTAAGTATGTATATATTTGATGTTTTTACAATTCAGTATACTTCCTAGTTTATCGTTATGAAACTTCCAAATGACTTGTTCGGTCACAGTGTCTATAGCAGGGTTTCTAAACTGCGCTAATTTTGCGCAGTGAAGAACATAGCGTTGCTGCGTGTGGATCAGAGTTCACACAGTCTGCAGCACTTTTTAAAATAGGGCGTATCCACTCCACGCTGCCACAGAGAGGGAGGAAGGGGAATGGGAAGAGAGAAGGAGGGAGGGAGGGAGCGGGAATGGGAAAGAAGGTGGGAGGGAGACAAGGAGAATGGGGAAGAGGGAGGGGGTAGAGCCATATAATATTAAGATTTCTGAGCCGCAAAGGTGAAGTAGCCAAAAAATTAAAGCTGAAATACAGATCCGAATTCTTGCTGTCGTGAGAGACTTCGTAGCACATCTTCCTTAACGAATTATTTCCCACCTTACACCTTATGGTCTTCTATATTACGGATGAAAACTACGCCGGTATCAGAAGGACATAACCAGCATACGAACCAATATCAAAGAGGAAAATGGAAAAAAATAAAATAAATAAAGGTTACAAGTGTTTGCTCTCGTATCTTTATATATCTCAGTTTCTTTATGTATATCTTTATGTATCCCAGTATCTTTATGTTTGTATATCTTTATGTATCCCAGTATCTTTGTATGCACCGGTATTCATTATCTTTGTGTGTCTTTACGTATGCACCTGGTCTCTAACGAAAGAATTTAGAAAAAACAAAAATAATCCCAGCTCACGGACGGTATTTTCTATTTCTTTTTTTCCATCTCCAGACGATTTTACTCAGCTCAGGAGTACCAAATCTCACCTGTTCAAAAAAATCCCTTTCAAGTTGACAACAATTTTAGATACAAAGTGGAACATACGTTATCAGACCGAAATGGTTAAAACTCTTGCACTATAACTACTGTTAAAACTCTTGCACTATAACTACTACTTCTCTGCAACGAGTCCTATTTTTTCTTTTTTATGTACTTGGGCTCAAAAGCAAGAAAATTTAGTGTGCAAGAAATGAGCAGTATATAAGATGGGCAGACTCGTGCAGCGTGGAACCCAGGAGTGGAGGTTGGCTGGTTTTGGCTTGTAACTCCGCCGGCCATTTATATAATACGGTGGGGAGAGGAAGGGTTTTAGGAAAGGTTTTAGCCCAGCCTCTACCGCTACCGCCGCATAAGGGTACGAGGCTTTACTGCAGACTATACACCCCGCCCTCCATCTCACTACACATAAGGGAAGTGTATCTGAAAGCTGGCCGGATGATGTAACACCGCTGCCTTAACCCCTTTACTCAGGGAACGAGACTTTTATATACATTCTGGCTCGTCTAATAATTATATTACGCATGGAAACGTATATCAGGCTAATGGAATTAAACCTGAAGAAAGAAAACATAAGGCAGTAAAAGATATAATTCAACTTAACTTCTTTTCATTACCTTCCATGATCTCTCCCGCCCCTTTCATTCCCATCTCTCTCTCTCTCTCTCTCTCTCTCTCTCTCTCTGAGAAGTGTAGGCGTAGGCCTACTTAAGAAAATCTGGCTTGTCAGTATAGTCCGAGGACACAATGGAAAGAATATACTGCAACCAAGTACGGTGATATATGTATATCAATTAAATACAGCCTATATTTCTACGCTAATTGTCTTGTACTGTACCTCACACGTTTTCAGAAGTAACTGTCGAGAGAGTCTCCTGGTCGAAGGGTAAAACAGTGTGTTCAGACGATATGGTGGCACAGGAAATGGGTATAGTCTGACTGGGGCAATGTAATGCGTTCAATCATGAGCAAAAGTTCACCGACAATCCTTTGCCAGCACAGTGTTATATTTTGTACTACGGTACGGGGGAACATAATGACATGGAGTTTTGGTGCTGTCCTGCGTTACGACGACGACGACGATGACGATGATGAAGACAGAGGGAATGTACTGTGTCGTATCGTCCTGAGTGACAATGCATGGCTCGGTACTGGATTAAGATGACTGCATGATAAGGAAGATGGCAATATATTATCCTAGGGTGAAAATACTGTTTCCTAGGGATTTCCTTTGCTCTGGAGGCCGAGCGGACAAGGCTGCGTGTCCTGTAGGTGTGTCCTCGGAGACCAATACCTTTGCCTGGTGGGGGCTAGCAGACACCTCCTACCGTGGTGGAATTTATTGCACCACCGTCTGGGTTACCTCTTTGCCCTTCTGTGTGCTCCATCTCCTTCTCAACCTCACCCCCCCTCTCTCTCTCTCTCAGAACAATCCTGGTTATACAGCCTCATCCTAACTCTACTTCAGGAATCTCATCTCTTCCTCTTTATCACCTATCTATTCCAGCACGCTCCCTCCTCTTCCATCCCTTCCATCTCTCCTCCCACCCATTCCAGCTACGGTAACTCCTCTTTCTCTGCCTTCTCCCATCCCTCTTCTAGTCTTTTCACATCCATATCAGTCCTCTCCAACCCTTCCTATTTCCACCCTTCCCAACTATTCCTACCCTTTCCACAATGTCCCTAATCTCTCTTCCTCTCTCCCACATCCCTCCAGCTCTCTCCAGCCCCTTTCCACTTCTTTCAGTTCTCTTCTATGTCATCCATTCACTCCTGCCTCCTCCCACCTTCCCTCCCATATATTTCAACTTCCTTTTCCAACCTTTTCCGCCCACATTTTCCATCCCCTTCCATTCCTCAATCCCTCATGCCTATACTTCAACCCTCTCACCCTCCCATCCATCATCTCTCTATCATTTCCATCCTCCGTCCATCCTCCCCCCCTCCCTCCCACTTACACCCGCACACTCCCACCTCCCTCCCACTCACATTCCTCTTTTCCCAGTGCCATGAATGACCAAAACGGGGCGATGGTGGAATCCTGATTTCAATAATTCAATATTTCCTCTCCAGAGCCCTCTTATACCTTCCCCTGCCTCTTCTCTCCCCCTCCATCTTCTCTCCATTTTCTTCCCTTCCACATATACCTCTCTCTACCTATTCCTTTTCCCTCTATTTTCTATCTCTCCCTATACCGTCTTCACCCCCCCTTAAACTACACTCTACCTCTTCGCTTCCTCTTCTTCTCTCTTGTCTTCTACTCTTCCCTTTCCCTTCCCCGCCTCTTCTTTCTTACCTCTTCACTTCCTGTCTTCTCTCCTCCTCTTCTTTCTCTCCTTTCCCCGGGCCAACTAAGCCTCTTGTTTCCAACTACTTCTGCTCTTTTTCTACCTTTCCTCACAACTTACTTCTTCGTCTTACTTTTCCACTTCTTTGTCCTCTCCTCCTATCTGCTCCCCTTTCCCCTCCTTTCTACTATTTCTCATTATCTTTTCCCCCTCATGTCGTCCCCGCTTACTCTTCCTTTTCTCTTTTCTTCCTCTCATCCCCTTCCATCTTTTCTTTCAACATATTCGTCCTCCTCTTTGTCTCCATCTTCTCTTTCTCTTCCCGCACACTCCTCCTCCTCCTCCAGTTATTTTTGTCCCATAATATATTCCTTATTTCCTTCCATCCTCCGATTATTTCTTCCTGGAATAAAAATCTTCTACTTCAATCATTTCCTCTTTGTCCTGGTATTATCTCTTTGCTTCATTGCTTTCTTTCTTCTTTCCTTGGCAATGTTTTCAATCCCTGCTCACCATCTTCTTTCGTTCTTCCATCATTTATATATACATTTTTTTCTTCTTTGCTTCTTTTTTCCCTCTCTTGTCTTTCGTCTTTGGCTCTTCTCTTCCTTTTCTATTCCTTTCCGTTCTGTTCTATCTCTTCCTCCCTCTTCATTCTCCTCTCTTTCGTTCCTCCTTTCTCTTCAGCGTCTTCCTCTCTATCCCTTCTTCTCCTCCTCCTTTCCTTCTCTTCTCTCATCATGCTCACACATTTCTCTCTGTATTTTATCGCCTCCCATCTCCTCTTCTCTTTCCTCCTTCCGACTTCTCACCCACTTACAGGTCTGTTTGATTCTCTCTCTCTCTCTCTCTCCCTCTCCACTACGGCAGCCTGTCACCCACTTCCTCATCTCCTTCCGGCGTCTTTCAGTCCCCCCTTCCTGGCTTCCCTCACTCACTTCCAGTCTTATGCGTACTCCTTACAACTCTCTCTCTCTCTCTTGATGCCGTATCATGCCGTACTCTCACTTCTGATGCGCCACCCTTGCTGGATGGGGCTTCTCTCTCTCTCTCTCTCTCTCTCTCTCTCTCTCTCTCTCTCTCTCTCCAACTAGGTCAATTCAACACCACGTCTACGAGAGCTTTCAGCGCATACTTAATAAGCTCCCTGACTCCTCTTCCTTCACCTGTTATTACCTTGTTCGTGGATGTCTTGTATTTATTTATAGCATTTGTTATTCATGTTATTTATGGCGGCTAATGTTCTCTTAATTGTGTTCTTCATGTAAGTTCAGCTCGCAATAAAAGATAATAAATAACAGTAGTATAAAGGAGATTACTTTCCCAATGAATCCTATGAAACTTTTTTTTCCTCTGTCTTCTGGTAATTCTACTTTTCACTAACTTTTCCAACTGGAGGGGACAGCTAACAACCTTCAGTATCTCCTTCAGTGCTCTCGAAAGCTGAATAAAATCGTCTGGCAGAAGCATTATTTATGGGATTAAGGTGTAATAAAATCATGGTAAAATTGTAGTCTCTTGTTTTTTTGGCAACCACTATACATATACATCGGCGTAATTTATAGACAGGAAATAAAGATGTACCAGAAAAGAACGGTAAAATGCCATCTACAGAATAAATAACTGGTGATGATTTGTTTGGGAACCTCAGCCTCTTCAGTCCGACAACGTGTTTACGATTTTCATTACCGGTACCCCACACGATTTTCTTCATCTGAGGCCGTCAAACTAGGGCGGTTAGACGCAGCTTTCAATGACCTCTTCAGTAGGAAAGATCTGCCCTAAGACGGATGCAGTGGTGTGGAGGCACCGACAACACACACCAGCTGAAGACGTGACCGGAGTTAAGCCGAAGCGAAGGAGTCCAGCGATGTGGTGGAGTGAGTGCCAAAGCTTGTGCCCACGCCTCGAGGAAGGATGAGAGGAAGGAAGGATGGAAGGGACGAAGGAGGGAAGGAGGGAGGATGGAAGGAATAAAAGAAGGAAGGGACGAAGGAGGGAGGGAGGGAGGATGGAAGGAATAAAAGAAGGAAGAGAGGAGGGAGGGAGGGAAGATGCAAAGAAAGAACGAAGGAGGAGAAGGAGGAGGTAGAAAAGATGGAGATGATGATTATGTGAATGAAGGGAAGAGGACGGACGGAAGAAAGAGAAGACAGCAGGGAAGTGAGAGGTCAGAGAAAAAAAAAAGGGGGGGGGGAGACAGCAGTCATAAAAAATAGTAGATTACGTGAGTGAGAGAGAGAGAGAGAGAGAGAGAGAGAGAGATGGTTGTGGTGGTGCAAGGGAAGGGAGGTACATACAAACTATCCCAAGAGTTGTCCAGTGTTGTCTGGGTCTAGTATTCGTCTCGTGCTGGGGGGGGGGGAGGATTTGTCTCTCTCTCTCTCTCTCCTTCCACCACTATCTCTTTGCTTTCTCCCTGCTACCACTCTCACTTCCTACCATTCTTCCATTTCGTATATTTTTCCTCACCACCATTTCCTATTTCACCTCTCCTCCTTCGCCTCTCTTTTATCTCTGTCACTGCCTCTCCTGTTCTCCTTCTGTATTTCTCTTTCCCTGACTATTCTTCCTTTCTTCTTCTTTTGTCAACTATCCTCTTATCCATTCTCACTCTCCCTCCTTCACTTTATCATTCTTTAAAATTATTCATCATCATCACAATTATTATTATTATTATTATTATTATTATTATTAGTAGTAGTAGTAGTAGTAGTAGTAGTATCACTTTCTAGTTTTGATAGCCCTCTTACTTTTCACTGGGTCTCTAAATATCAATGTATTATCTTCCTCCAAATCTACCTCACTCTCCTCCACCTCAATATCATTTTCCTCGTCATTTCCCATATTTGCTCCTTCTCACATCTTCCTTTCTTTCCGCTTCCTCCAAATCTTCCTCTTCCTCGATTCCTCCACATCTTCGTCTTCCTCCTCCATTTCAACATCATCTCCTCCTCGTCGTTCCTCGCACCCTCTTATTCAATTTCCTCTTCCCCACATCCCCATCTTCCCTCCACCCCCATCTTCCTCTTCTTCCACCTCCACATCCCCTTACTACTCTTATCTTCTTCCACCTCCACATCTTCATCTTCCTGCTCCTTTCATACGTGTGCCAGCGCCTGCAAATCTGGGTCTCAAATATCCCAACCTTCAGTCCACTTTTGTCAGTCAACGCAATAAATAATATTATATCAATCCATCCAGCCCTCTCCAGCTTAGCATGTATCACTTACGAACTATCTAGCTAGCTAGCTGGTATCTATTTATCTATCTATCTACACTGACACAGAAGCTACATCATCATCATCATAATCATCACCATCTGAATCCTACTTCCCACATACGACTCGAAGTTATTGCAAACCCCCCTCTTCCTAACCCTCAGCATCCTCCTCCTGCACATCTTCCTCTTCCAAATCCTATTCCTTCTTCCTCCTTCTGATTTAATGTGAGCGCCTGCAGATCTGGCTCTCAAATATCCCGACCGTCAGTCCAACAAGTTCGCAAAATGCATCATGTCAGTCACACAACATATTCAATCACATTACTCACTCTCTCTCTTCCGTACCAAATACCCTTCTTTTTTATCAACAAGTTACATTCATACATACATACATGCATCACCTCTTATCTCCTCTCTCTCCCTTATACTTCCCACCCCCCCTTCTCCTCCCCCCAGTCACTCTTACTTCTGCTCTCTTTCTCCATCATAGTCACCACCACCACCCTCTTCTCGACCTCTACGAATGGCTCTTTTTTTTACTTTCCTCGTAACACATGGAGAGAAACTGAATCCAAAAATATCATATCATTATCAGCATCATCCTAATCCCAACATAATTACCCACTAATAGATAGATCTCTCTCAGGGAGGTACACACTGCGGAACAACCATCATTATAATCATCACACAATCCCTGAATCCTACCTAAAAATGGAAATGCCAGGAACCCTACCTAATCCACCAAATACTAATCTTTTTCCCCAACAATATCTGCATTACGGTAAGCTTAATTAAACCTCTGCAAAGTTTCTCTCACCTTCGTAGCGGTCTAGTGGTAAAATGACGACCACGCGTTTACTCGTAGTGTGGCCACCTACTCCTTAAATGATCACAACCACAGCAGCCTTCCCTCGGGTTCCTAGCACGCCTCGGATCAGCACGGTGTAACATCGGACTGACTGTTATCGTTCCATCTACTGTATATTCACCTATTTCTGTTAATATAGTTGCACACCATTCTTCATTATATACCTGCATACCTCCATTTATTTATATCTACAAATGTTACATACTCTAATCAACTATTTCTACATTTTTTTCTTTACATTATCGAACTCCTTCTATACGAGCATTTCTTTTTATTTTACTTTTTAAAAATTATTTCTTCCAACTTCACATTTACATTTCCTGATATTTGGACTTCTTTCTAACTATAGTTTTCTCTCCTTTTTAAAGAATTTCTTTGCATTTCCCACGCATTTTTGTTTCTCTAATATTCTTTTTTTTCTACTTAAGCATCATTTCATCAGCCTGTCCCTGTTCACCCAGTTCTTGGATCTCTTTGTTTATTTTAATCCATTTTACAATTTTTCATTTATTATATTCTTTTTAAAGGTATTCATTTCAGTCTCCTTACATTTTTCTGTTCATTTCAGCAGTATCTTTTGTATTCCTTCTGCTGTATTTCTATGAGGGTATTGTTGTGTTTCCTGGAGCCACTTTCGTTAATCGGCTGGAAGTCTTGGCGATGCGGCAATCCACTCACTCTTCCCTCCTGCCGTCCGCCTCCTCCTCCTCCTTTTTCCTCTTCTCCCTCTTGCCTGTCTCTCATTCTTCTGATTGTCCTCCTCCTCCTCCTCCTCCTCTTTCTCCTCTCAATTTCCTCTTAATCTTCTACTTCTTTGAGTATTTCATTTTTCTCCCTCCATCCTTGTTCGCTTTTTTTTTTCTTCTCTCTCCTCTTCTTCTCATTCCTTCTTCCTGCTCTCCTCGTACTTTGTCCCTGCTCATCCACCTCCGTCTACTTCTCACATCTTTTAGCTCCTCCTATGCTTTTATTTTCTCTTCCTCTCTCCTCTTTTTCTTCTTAATTCCCCCTCCTGCTACTCCTCTTTTCCTACCCGTTACTAGTTCTCTTCCATCTCTTCCTTTTTCTCTCCTTCTCATTCTTCCTCTTCCTTCCCACTTACATTAAAACTCCTCCCCCCTTTTGTTTTACTATTCTCTTTCTTCTATAACCTCTTTTTAGTTTTCCATTTGTACTCTTTTTTCCCCTTCCTCCTCCTCTCTCCCTTCCTCTTCCTCTTCTCTCCCTTCCTCTTCCTATTCCTCCTCTTCTCTCCCTTCTCTCTCCTCTTCATTCACGTTCCTCCAATATTCCACTTTTTTCATCTCTCTCAAATTCCCTCCCTCTGCTCTTTCACTCACTTCTGTTTCTTAATATCCAGGTTATTCCCCCCTCCCTCTGTCTGTCTGTCTCTCTCTCTCTCTCTCTCTCTCTCTCTCTCTCTCTGTTCCTTATCATTCCCAGTTTGTTTTGTTACTCCTCTCTTAATCATTTTTTTTTTAGCTTCTCTCATTTTCACTCTTCTACTCCTCTCTCTCTCTCTCTCTCTCTCTCTCTCTCTCTCTCTCTCTCTTTTCTAAGACCATTAATTTTCTTTCTCCCCACAATCTCCTATTTCCATTTCCTTCAACATATCTCCATTTCCACAAATATCCCTCCATCAAGTGTCCCAAGATTAACAATTTGCCCCTCTTCCACAATTCCACTCTTCGTCTTTGCTGCCATTATTCTTAGTCTCTCTCTCTCTCTCTCTCTCTCTCTCTCCATATCCCCATTTCTCCCTCCCTCTCGATACCCCTTCCTCACTCTTTCCGTCCATCCTCTCCTCTCCGCCAGATCTCTCCTAAGCTACTTTCCATCCCACCTCTCTCTCTCCCTCGCCTCTCCACCCCTACCTCTTCCCCCCTCTCCCTAACCCCCCTTTACTCCACCCCCTTCTCTCTCACTCCCCTTTCCTCAACCATCTCCTTCCCTCTCCTTCCTCTTCTAAACTCCCTCCCTCCCTCCTCAGTCCCATCTTTCTTCCAAACTTTCACTCTCTCTCTTCCTCCATCACTGTCTCTTGACCGCCTACTTCCCTCCTTTATCCTCTCTCTCTCTCTCTCTCTCTCTCTCTCTCTCTCTCTCTCTCTCTCTCTCTCTCATATATCAGCCATTAGGGGTAATTTGCTCAAACCATGCTGGGTTACGAGAGGCCACTCCACTTAATACCAGCTGCTGACTTCAAAAGGCGTCCATATCGACACACACACACACACACACACACACACACACACACACTGACTGCTAGGATTTTTCGCAAGCGCGACTGAATAAGACGACTAAGTGTGTCAACAGAGGCAAAAAGGCTTAATTAATTAGCCAGACCTTAAGAGCGACGCTACACATCAAAAACTTATGAGAGAAAAATAAGATAAAATACATGGAAACTAGTATATCAAAAATCAAATTAAAAAAAACATATATAAACTCGCCTCTCGTTTTTTCAGTACTCACTTCACTATTTTCCTTTCACAAATTACCCAACGATATAAATAATCAGTTTCTTTTCCTTCTTTTTCTTTCTGCGCTTTTACACTTCCTTCTTCCCCTCTCCCCTCTTGCTTTACACATCTCACTTCTTCCTTCCTCTCCCTATTTTCTCCTTCCTCCCTCTTCTTTCTTTCTCCAGCTCATCTCTAATTTCCACTGTTTTAATTTTCCCTCCCTTGCTCCTCATCTTCATTTCCATCTCCCCTATTCTTCTTTCCTTCGTGCACTCTTCTCCCTTCTCTCCTCCTCTACCCTCCCTCATTCTCCTCTTCTTTTCCTATCTCCCTTACCTCCTCTTCTTTCTACTTCTCTCCTCTTCCTCTTCTCCCCTCTCCCTCTTCCCGTTCCCTCCTTTTATTTCCAGTTTTTCTTATCCTCCTCATTTCCTTCCTCTTCCCCTTGGTTTTGTTTCTCGTATTTCTTTCTTTAGTACTGGGTTTTGTTCCCTCTATTTTCTTTTTGCACGCAATGCTCTCTCTCTCTCTGTCTCTGTCTCTGTCTCTCTGTCTCTCTCTCTCTCTCTCTCTCTCTCTCTCAGCTTTAGTGGCAGAATTTAGAACAGCAGCAAGAATATCACCAGGGGGAGAACCACAAAAGAATAAATAAAAATGGCAAGGGAAGGAAAACAATGAGAGAGAGAGAGAGAGAGAGAGAGAGACAGACAGACAGACAGACAGACAGACAGACAGACAGACAGAGAGTGTCTAAGGAGTTTGTTTACAGGAAGGGAACGCTGAAAGGGAAGGAAATAACAAACAGAAAGAAAGAATGGCGGGAGAGAGGCACCTGGGGTAAATAGGAGAGAGAGAGAGAGAGAGAGAGAGAGAGAATGACTAAGAGAGACTAAAGAAGGACGAGGTAAAGTAAACGAAGACAAAAAAAAAAAGAATAATTACACATATAAATATAAGAAACAAGAAGAGGAAATATAAGTGCCAGAAATCTGCTAGACTGGGAGGAAGAGAAGAACGCAGGGAGAGGGGACTGGCGAGAGGAAAGAGGGCAGAGGATGATGATGAAAGGAGTGAGAAAAAGGAGGAGAAGGAGTGAGAAGAGGCATGAGGGCAAGGGAGAAGGGAAAGCGAAAGAGGAAAATGAAAATAAAAGACAGACTGAGACGTGGAGGAGGAGGAGGAGGAGTGAATGAGACGAAATGAGAGAGTGAGAAGGAGAGCAGAGGAGTAATTAAGAAGGGAAAAAGAAATCTGATGGGCATAAGTCAAAGAACAAGAAGAAAATGAGATGGGAGGGGGAAGGGAAAGCAAATAAAGTGAGAAGAGGAAGACTGAGAGGAGAGGCTAGGGGAGAGAAGAGAAATCAGAAGATGAGGATACTGAAAGGAAAAAGAAGAGGAAGACATGAACAGGAGAAAGAAGAATGAAATTAAAAAAGAGGGGGAAGGAAAAAATGGATAAAGAGAAAAACGAAAGAGGAGGACTAAAAATGAAACAGGAAGTAAAGGAGGACGAGGAAGAGACACGCGAGGTAGAAAGAAAAAAAAAGAAACAAACAGAGGTGTGGCAATGCTAACGAGAGAAGAGAATGCCTAGGAAGAGGGAAGAACTGAGGAGAAGGAAGAAAAACAGTGAGGAAAAGAGGAAGAGGAAGTGAGAAGAGCAGAGGGAGAGAGAGGGCGGAGGAATGCGAGTCGACCTAGTGGCCTTACAAGGGTGTGCATTATTGATACCCACACCACACCACACTACACCACACCACACCACACCACGCCATCAAACCCTTACTACTACACCACACCACCAGACTATTAGCTACATCGTCTTGCGTCACCATACCACCCCCTTAATACCACGTCACATCATTACGACTACACCATACTACACCACTGCCACACCACCATATAACACCACAGAACACGCCACACCACCAACACTACATACCCATTACCTACATTCTCTCATTCATGCAAGTCAAACATTACCTGCCTGTATTTGTATCAGTCCACAGTCCATATGCGGTACACGGCATGACCTTCCTGTGACCTTCCTGGATGGACAGTCAGGCCAAGAAAATACTCATCCTATGCTGGAGAAGTACGAATCAAGAATAAACCGTTCCTCATATGGGAAAAATACGAATCAGGAAGGATGTCTAACGAGGACAATGTATGTGAAAGATGAAAGTTTGTGTGTGTGTGTGTGTGTGTGTGTGTGTGTGTGTGTGTGTGTGTGTGTGTGTGTGTGTGTGTGTGTGTGTGTGTGTGTGTGTGTGTGTGTGTGTGTGTGTGTGTGTGTGTGTGTGTGTGTACCAGTCTGTAGAGGCCTAGATTATCAGTAAGGACCGACAAGATGCATACATAGGGTTGTATATGAAAAAAAAAAACATTATCAGTACTCACTCTAAACGTTCACCTTTGCTTGGATTCTGAACCTTCGACTCAGGGCAAATCGAGATGCAGACGCGGTAACCACTCAGCCAGCGAGGCTCCAAAACCATACCACCATCGACTCTAGGCTATCACACCAACTCCCTACTTGATCATCACACCAATACGCATCTCGCACCATAAATTCCGGCACAATAAACCTTCCCACCATACCATAATCACACCACACAATCACCTCATCACACCACCACCACTCCCTCGTATCAGTAACAGCAGCAAGATCTACGGACACGTTATCACTTATCATCACGCACAAACTTCCCTTCGGAGTCAGACACACACCAAACACTCGCCCAACCTCACCACACTATTCGTACACCACGTCAAGGTCATGAATCGCACAAGTTACCCATTCATACTACCCCATCACACCACACCACACTACACCATCCCAACGTCTGACCGGCAATAATGTCACACCACCATGGCAGCTTTGTTTATACATTATCAACACCAACTTTCAACACATAACACTGCACCATCACAGCACACCCGTAGCACACCTGTCACCACACCATTTCAATACCACAATACAATACACCACACTATTACACTTCTCACCACAATTCCAACACCACACCACACTATGACACTTCTCACCACAATTCCAACACCACACCACACTATGACACTTCTCACCACAATTCCAACACCACACCACATTATTACACTTCTCACCCCAATTCCAAACACCATTCCTCACCACACCACACCACACCACACCACACTATTACACTTCTCACCCCAATTCCAAACACCATTCCTCACCACACCACACCACACCACAGCACACTCTGACACTTCTCACCACAATTCCAACACCATTCCTCACCACAGTACACCACAACACACTATTACACTTCTCACCACAATTCCAACACCATTCCTCACCACATCACACACCACACCACCAAGACTCCCATCAGTGTCAGCAAGTCAGACAGGCAGAGTATTAGTTATCTTCAGTCAGTCAGTCAGCGGGGTCCTCCTTTGTATTCCTGCCTACATGACCCTCAGCCGGCATCAACAGTGCTCTCGTACAAACAATGATGGAGTGCTGATGGAGGAACACACACACACACACACACACACACACACACACACACACACACACACACACACACACACACACACACACACACACACACACACGCAAACACACAATCAGGTCTATTTCTCCCCATCACACACGCAAACACACATTCAGGTCTATTTCTCCCCCATCACACACACACACACACACATGCATGCATGCAATCGTGGCTCCCCCCCCCCCCACCGTCTCTCTCCGTGTTCATATCTGGCTCTACCTTCCTCCCTCTCATCCATTCCTCATATTTTTGTCACAATTATTTCTCTCTCACTATCTCTACCCATTACTTCCCTCGCTCTCTTCAAATTTCTCTTTCGCCCTACTGCTGCTTACACTAAACTTTATCTATTATTTCTCTCCTAAAAACGGAAAAATATGAAGAAAAGCAAAGAAATGGGGAAAAAAAACACAAGCAGGAAAAGGAAAACACACGCGGTAGAACAAGACAAACCAAAGGGAAAGGAGAAGACAGAAACACGAAAAAGAAAACACGAGGAAAAAAGAACACATGGAAGTGGGAAAATACAAACACAAGCCCAGGATAATCAAGGAAATCCATCAGTTAAAATGCCCTGTTAATTGGTCCACACGTCCATTCACTCGCCACTGAGGTCTTCCAAATGTATTACTTTTTTCACCCGGGAACTTCCTACGCTTGACTGATGGGAGAATTGACGTGTGATGAGGCCCCATGGACAGGGTACTTTGATGATTGTTTCTCTTAGTTTGGTATTTATTCCTGTTTCTGAACACTGGTTATTTAATTTACAAAGTGGGATACAGGGCTGTGATGATGATGATGATGATGATGATGATGATGATGATGATGATGATGATGATGGTGATGATGATGATGGTGGTGATGATGAAAACAGCAACGACAATAATGATGATGATGATGTTGATCTTTTCTCAACAACTTTCCTCTCGACTCTATTCACTAAGTATTATTTATCTTAATAACTCACAGAGCGTTTGAAAGCTTACTCTGCTGTAGGATAAGGTTGTGTGTGTGTGTGTGTGTGTGTGTGTGTGTGTGTGTGTGTGTGTGTGTGTGTGTGTGTGTGTGTGTGTGTGTGTGTGTGTACTAACTTCCCTAATACCCTATAAACACACACACACACACACACACACACACACACACACACACACACACACACACACACACACACCATTACCAAACCAAACACAAAATATCAACTTCACAGGCATCGAAAAATTAAACTTTATGTGCATACCCCCCATGACATCATATATACACCACGTAAAATAAATCCGTGGCTGATCAACAAAGTGCCAAATTCCCGTCTGCTTTGATACGAAACAATAATTGGGATCTCATGATTAGAAACAGCTGTGTCCGGAATATGACTGGAAAAAAAAAAAACAAGTGTGTGTGTGTGAGAGACAGAGAGAGAGAGAGAGAGAGACCACACACAGACAGGCATACAGACAGATAAGAGACGAAACTAGAGAATAAGGGAAGCAGTAAGGAAAAAAGGAGAAACGGGAATTAGGAGGAGAGCAAAAGACTAGGTGTGGCAGACTGAGACAAAGGAAGGAAAAAAGGAAGGAAACCAATCAAGCAAGGAATGAAGGAGGGAGGAGAGGGAAGGAAGAAAAAAGGAAGGAGGGGAGGGAAGAGGGGAAGACAGGGAGAGAGAAGCTGAAAGACGAGGGAGGGGAAGGAAGAAAGAGGAAAGTGGGAGACAAGGGAAGAAAGAGAGAAAGGGAGAGAAGAAAGACAGAAACAGGAAGAGGGAAGGGGGCTGAAAAGAAGAGAGGTGAAGGAAGTGAGAGAGAGAGAGAGAGAGAGAGAGAGAGAGAGAGACAGACAGACAGACAGAGTGTGTGTGTGTGTGTGTGTGTGTGTGTGTGTGTGTGTGTGTGTGTGTGTGTGTGTGTGTGTAAGGGGGGGAGGGGGAGAGGAAAGCAGAGTAAAAGAGCGGAAAGAGAGATACTGTAGGAGACAGGAAATAAATCACGGGTGAAAGGAAACCACTGAAAGGGAGAGAGACGGGGAGAAAGACACGGGGAAAGAAGAATGGTTACGAAGGAAGGATGAAAGGCGGAGAAGACAGGCATGAGAAAGAGGGGAAGACAGAAGAAAATGGAGAGGAGAAGGGAAACAGGAAGGAGATAGGGAAGTGCGAAGGAAGGATGAAAACTGGAAAAGACAGACGTAAAGGAGATGGGATGAATGGAGGAAATGGGGAAAAAAATGGAAAATGGAAGGAGGGAGGAAAGGCAAACACAGAACGCGGAGGAGAAAAACTGCAGGGAGTGAAAAGAGAACGGAAAAACGGATGAGGAAACTGGGAGGAAAAGAGAAGAAAACTGAAAGAAAAACAAGAAAAAAAGAATATGAGAACTGGAAAAAAGAGAAGTGGATGGAAGGTACTAAAACGAACGAAAAACCAGAGGAAATGGAATAAAATCATGTAGACAAAAAAAAAAAAACACAAACACACAGCAGAAAAAAGGAAATGTGAGAAAGTTAGATAATCAAATAAGGGTGTTTGGAGAAAGTACAAAAAAAATGTCACTGATATAACAAGGCAGAAAGCAAGGAAAGAAAGAGGGAAGGAAGAAAAAAAAAAGGAAAGAAGGAGGGAGGGAGGGAGGGAGGGAGGGAGGGAGGGAGGGAAGGAAGGAAGGAAGGAAGGAAGGAAGGAAGGAGGGAGGGAGGGAGGGAGGGAGGGAGGGAGGGAAGGAAGGAAGGAAGGACAGGGAGAGTAAGAAAAGGTTATGGAGGAAGTGAGATGAAGAGGGATGGATGAGTAGGAACGAAGGAAAAGATGGAAAGAAGAAAGGAAGGAGGGAAGCAAAGAATAAGGACTGGCGATAGAGATGATGACAGGAAGGAGAAATGTGTAGGAGTGATGGAAAACAGGATGAAGGGAAGAAAGGAAGAAGTAAGAAAAAGAGATGAATGGGTATGTAAGATGAGGAGCGAGGGATGAGATGGATTGAGATAATGAGTCAGGTAATTTGAAAGCAGGGAAGTTGATTACGTGCAGGAAGAAAGAGGGAAAGAGGGAGAGGAAGTGGCATGGAGAGAGGGAAGAGAAGAGAAGGAAGAATAGGAAGGGTAAAGGGAGGGAGGAGAAGGAAGAAAAGGATGGATAAAGGGTAGGAGGAGAAAGAAAAGAAGAGAGAGGAAGAGGGAAAGAGGGAAGAAGAGGAGGAAGAACTGGAGTGAAAGCGGAAGGATAAAAATACACAGGACAGAATCGTAAAAACTCACAAACTAAGAGATAACATAAATACCAGTACATAACCTTCAAACAGAAGAAACAAACAGAAACATACGAGACACAGTGGAATAATATATCCTGGCCAATCGTTAGGTCTATCTATCCATACCTATCTATTTATCTATGTACTCGTATGAATGTATGTATGTATATCCATCTATCTATCTATCTATATACCCCTCTCTCTCTCTCTCTCTCTCTCTCTCGCTAGCTATATAAACTAGTTGCTGGGTCGCATCCACTTACTGAATGTAATGCAACCTTCAGATAACGCAGTTGCTGACAATCACCTCCGCCGCCCCCCCTTTTCTTCTGCCCATGAAATCATTAACTACGGCATGTTGGATGGTAATCATGAAACGAAATGGAGGGCAGGTGGTCTTGAGCGTGAAGATGCTACAACCGGCTGTAACTCATAAGGGTATAATCAAAGGGACGGCTGGGTTTTATTGCTCACACACCTTCACTCAGGGGACAGCGAATAGTCACCATCGCCTTAAATGTTGCTACCCAATGTCTAACCCTGGCTCCAACGCTTCTAATGAAGTATATAATAAAGGACTGAATGGTATATGAATGTGTATGTTATGTATTCAACCCTTGACACATATATACTAACGACTCCTTTCTCAGATGTCTAACACTCCACCCACACATCAGCACACTGCACCACACACATGCCACCACTTGGACACTACAGTCATTTTGCCTTCACCTCAGACCCTTAACCTCTTTCAGCCCAGTTAATGTCCAGGTGTTGTGATACTGGAGAACTGATTTAACTAGTAACCAGGGAGACTCGACGCTCCTCACAACTAAGATTTATGGATGCAGCCATATCTTAGTATTCAAGCTGAGTGACCCACTTCCGTCAGATGAAGACAAATCGGCCACAATACCAAGCCTCCATATACCGCACCGTAAATTTCTAAGACTACCCCATTCTGGACTGGTGTGACGGTATTAGTGGAATAGTTTTAATGGCAAGTTGGTGGGCGTTTTTTGAGGATCAGTGACTAATGTTTCGATCAAATTCTAATCATACTGATCCCTCCCTCAGCCCGGATCAATCCAAAATGTTACAATCAGCAGTACGCACCTTTATTACCTGACTACCTGCAGGGAGGAGGAGGAAATAAAGAAACAGAATGATAGAGAGAGAGAGAGAGAGAGAGATGCAAAGATAAACAGGGGAGAGAGGTAAAATGGAAATGTGAAAAAAAAAAGTTGGCAAAAGAAGGGAGAGAGAAAGAAAGAGGAGTGAGTTGGAGAAGAGGAGGACGAGGGGAAAGAAAGAGGATGGGAACGAGACGAAAAGAGAACAAAGGAAAGAACAAATCATATAACAAATTCACAATCCAGAAAAAAAAGTGAAAGAAATAAAGGGATAAATGAGGATGAGAAAACGAGGAGGTATAAAAATAAAGGAACAAAAACTAGAAAGGACGAAGATGAAAGAGGGAAAGAGAAGTTGCAGGAAAAGCGTTTAAAAAAATATTATGGGAGAAAAATTGGGGACGACGTGGGCGTGGAAGGGAAAAATGGTGAGGACAAACAAGATGTGAGAGAGAGAGAGAGAGAGAGAGAGAGAGAGACGGGGAAGGGGGTGTTTTGCCCTTTCATTATCTGTAGCAAAAGTAAAAAATAATTATATGACACAAAAACTGGCATCTACGTTTATGAGAGTACGCACGGCCAGGAAATGAGCCTTGACTTTCTTTCAGCCTTAGTACTTAGCGAGCTGTAGCCTCCTGCCCACCAACACAAAAGGCTGGCTGGGCTGTCTGCAAGAACTACAGTATTCTTCTGAGGTTAAGAGTATCACTAACATCCTTTTTCCTTACATACAACAGGGAAATGTCCCCTTATAAGGAACGTTATTTAGTTAAGCTATTTTTACATAAGCTAAATACTTTTGTTGTCTGAAGCCTCACTAACCCTAGATAAAACAGTCTGAGTTAGGAATGATAAAACAATTGACGTCTTGGTACGGTAAAATGATGAAACCCCAGAGAATACAATACTCATTCTAGTATACTCTTCCTCATCGTAGTAACCTGGCTTGAAAAATCACTCCTACGCTGAATGAAATCGTCCAGAGATGGCAAACACATAATGAAAAGACCGACAGCAGAACCCCAGGGAAATGCGTCACTCAGTCTGGCTTACTATCTCCCTGGGGACGAGAAGTAAAGCATGTCGGAGGGTCGTAAGATATTTCCCTGAGTGTGTTGCACTAACCGCAGGACAGAAATTACACACACACACACACACACACACACACACACACTGCCTCTCATCAGCCTAACTAAGCGGGAGAAGAGGGAGGCTTGGATTTATACATATCAGCTTCACGAGAAACAATAAATCTAAAATTCTTATCTTCATTTATTACACACCACCACAGAAAATGGCAGAAGATGGCTTGGAATTACGTGCATCAGTTCCACAGGGGTCACTAGTGGAAATAATCAGTTTTTGCTAAGTACCAGTCTTGCCCTCAAACACGACCACACCAACAAAGACACACCACGAACGAAAGGACGGAGAAGGACGCTTGTATTGAAGACTCACTTCGAGAGACAAATTATTTACTTCAGTTTAGATGGGTCTCCTGGCCAATGCAGGTGTTAACGGGGACTATAGGATTACTGGAGTTTGTTCCCAACCCTTCCACTTAAAGATGTTTTTCCTAATCTGCAAATATCGTTTAGCAGCATTAAGAAAAAAGGTGTCATCATGAATATCAGTCTGGGGAAAAAGATGAAATGACATATGCACATGGTCATTAACATAAAAGATTACTGTAAATAGTCTAGATACAGCAGATAAAAATACTAAGTTAAGCACGCTGTACAGAAAGGTCTGGAAGGAACATAAGTTTCTCGTCATAAAAGCCAAATAAGATAAAGTACGGTAATTAATGACAAAACGCTTTTATTCACCTGGTCGACACCTCTCCAACAAAAGGGGTTCTGGTAAATGGAGATTCACTTTAGCAGAATGAGCATATCACTAATACAGTTACATATAATTATGAATGATACGATGGCAGCAAGACTTAAGTATAAGTAGGCTTCATAAAAACTTTGAGTGCAAATTAAAAAAAAAAAGGTTCAACTATTTAGTAACAGTCAACATTTATGAACAGGCTGGAACGGAGAAAATGTGTTCAGGTAATTTCTACTATGTACACTCTATAAATAGCTGTACAAACGCTGAGCAGAGTACATTAGTGCCAGTGCCTCCTGTGAAGTGCCGTGTTAGCGCTAAGTGTGAGGGTTATTGCAGCAGCAGGCAGTAGCAGCCGGCAATATAATGGTCTCATGGTAAAATAATTGGATAACACACTGCCTTTTACGGACCGCTCGCTACCTCGCTATTGTGACAGGTGAGATTTTAAGTATGATGTATATACGGCCTAGTTGATTCTGGTTGCCCTTGTGCGTTTTCCATGGGCGAAATTATGCTGAGAATGAAAGGCAGCTGAACATTTTATTCTTGTCACTACCACATATTTATACAGTACTTATCATACCTCCCCTTCAATTTGTTTCTTTTTAAGTTTGTTGTTCTTACCTTCACAAAATATGATTCAGTTTACGACATACTTCTACTGCTACTGAATGATTAATGGAAGTAAGTTTGATTCCTCCATTTCGAGAGAGAGAGAGAGAGAGAGAGAGAGAGAGAGTGAGTGTGTGTGTGTGTGTGTGTGTGTGTGTGTGTGTGTGTGTGTGTGTGTGTGTGTGTGTGTGTGTGTGTGTGTGTGTGTGTGTGTGTGTGAGATCCCATTATAGCAGCGGATGTACGGTTAAGATGATGACAATGTAGTTTATCATCATCCCAAGTTTGTAATCACCCCCATCTCTCTCTCTCTCTCTTATTAGTTCATCATTATCCCGTCATCCATCCATCCATCATCATATATCACTCACCCAGTAGCGGTCCACCCAGAAGAGCAGGAGGAAGACTAGGACAGAATGAGGAAGACTGGAAGATGAAGGAAGACAGGCTATGAAGGGATGAGGAAAATGAGGAAGGCAGGAAGAGAGGATCATCACAAGAGAAGGCAGACAGACAATGAGCAAGACAAGAGGAGGGGGAGGAAGACAGCAAGATGTGGAAGAGACAAGAAGAGTGAAAAATGCAAGAAAGGAATGTTGTAAATATGGGAGACAGGAAGATGAAGGGGAGACGAGGGAGAAGACAAAGGCTGAGCATAAAAGATTAGGAAGAGAGAAGAAGAAAAAGTGAAACAAAACAAAAAGTAAGAAATGGAGGGTAAAATATGAGGAACACAGGAATAAAAATGAAGATGACTGACAGGAGGAGGAGGAGGAAATGAAGAGGTAGGAAGATGAAGAAGGAACTTACCTGCGATAATGGAATAATACGAGGAAATGGGGGGAAGAGAGAGGGAGAAGGAGGAGGGCTGGAAGATGAGGAGGAACGCCATAAAACAACGAGGAGGGGGACTGTGAGAGACAGGAAGGTGCAGGAAGAGGAAGAGCACAAGCAAGCAGGGAGGGAGGGAGGTAAAGATGAAAGGAGGGAGGTGTGGTGAAGCAAGTAATGGAGGAAGGAAGGTGTAGTGAAGCAGGGAATGGAGGAAGGAAGAAGGTGTTGTGGGGCAGGTAACGGAGAGGTAAGACTTAATTACTTACAAAGGTGATGAATAAGGCCAAGAATTCTTTACCCCTTCAACCACACGACGTATTTTGACTTGCACTTATGCCAACTCCAGACGACTTTATTCAACAAGGGTAAGATCACTAGATAAGGGGTTAATGAAGGCTGTATGAAATCTCTTCACTTCGAAATTCCCTCCCCCACAACCTAAGAAACGCCACCTAGATATAACAAAAACAACAGGGAAATGTATAACAAAAAGAACAGAGAAATATATAACAAAAAGAACAGAGAAATATATAACAAAAAAGCAAGGGAAATATCTAACAAAAACAACAGAGAAATATATAACCAAAACAGAAATATACAACAAAAAAGGAGAATATATAACAAGAACAATAGGGAAATACTTAACAAAAACAATAGGGAAATGACGTCCTGAAACTGACTACGTTTGGAGTGCCAGAGGAGAGGCAGAGCAAGACAAACAGCAACAGAAAAAAGGAGAAAAACAAGCAGGGAAGTAAGAGGAACAGAATGACGTGAAGACAAGAAACACTACAAGAAAGACTAGGAGTGACAGAATGAAGATAAAGAGGGCAGAAAGACTAAAGGAATGGACATGAATGATGATGATGCTGATGATGATGATGAGAAGGAGGAGGAGGAGGAGGAGGAAAGAAACCAGATAAACAAATGATCAGGAAGTGGAGGAGGAAGAGGATGGAGGAGGAGGAGGAGGACATTGAGGAAGGGCGAGGGCAAAGGAGGGAAGGTATTAGCTGGCGAGATAATGGAGTGATAAGAGGAAATTATTCATAAGCCATAATGGGCAAGGTTAATGAAAAGGGAGAAGAAAATCCACGAGAGTGAGCGAGGAGAATCTCTGGGGAAATGAGAGAGAGAGAGAGAGAGAGAGAGAGAGAGAGAGAGAATTATTACCGAGGCACAAAACAAGTAGTCCCATTCAACATCATAAAAACCTCACCAGTTTGTCAAGAACGTATTTATTCATATTTATGGGGCTTGATAATATACACTCGTTCTGGAGAGAGAGAGAGACAGAGAGTTTGTGTGTGTGTGTCCAAGGTATTCCAGTGATTTATGCTGCGTATATCAAAATATCTATGGTTATCTATCCACACACACACACACACACACACACACACACACACACACACAGGGCAGTCTATATATAATGCTCCTATTCACTCCGCCGGGTAATTTCTCGTTTTCTGCAGGGGTGGGTTGGCTAGCAACGTATACCCTGCAAAGTTTATCCATTGTATACCACCACTGCCATACTTGAGCCCACACCAGCACACTCAGCCGTCCATGTTCCTCCTAATTCTGTTTCTAGAAGTGTCATATATTCGAGTACATAAAATACGGCGTGTGTGAACAGTAATCCTTGACGTATTAATATATATAAGTGTGAGTATGTGTTAAGGTGTAGGGTGTTACCAGAAGTGTATGTGTTGCGTGTGCGTGTGTGTGTTGCGTGCCAGCGTGCAATCCCAGCACTACCAACTAATTAGGTAAAACAGGTCTGCAACAGCAATAGCAATCCGGGCTTACCAGACTAAACAAAAGAATATCGCACGGCGCAATACACAAGGATGCACGAACACACACATATACAAACAGAGCAGAAACACACAACACACACACACACACACACACACACACACACACACACACACAGCGACAATACACAGATCTAAAAAGGTAATCACATCCATTATTCACTCGACATTATAACATTTCCACTTCAGCAACTCTCTCTCTCTCTCTCTCTCCACAACCAAACACACACACACACACACACACACTAATGATTGCACATTCTCTTGTTCACAATTCAATTAATTTTCTTACTTCTTTCCTCACCCCCACTCAAAGAAAAAAAAAATACGTACGCATACAATCACGCACTCTCTCTCTCTCTCTCTCTCTCTCTCTCTCTCTCTCTCTCTCTCTCTCTCAAAGTAAATGGCATGTTATGAGTGAGGAGGCTGGAGGGTCCGGTACACAGGCACGGTTCGGTTCAAGCACCACTTCGCCCGGCTTTAGATTTTTATTTTTATTTTCATGAAGTTTACTGGTGAGAGAGAGAGAGAGAGAGAGAGAGAGAGTGAGAGAGAATAATTAACCCCTGATATTCTACACTGTTTACCATACAATTAACCTTAACTTAGCGACAGGATTTCAGAAGTGGCTGGATAATTACTACTATATCCACATCCCAGTTCAGTAGGCCTTGCAAACGGCTGAACAAAATCGTCAAAATCGTCTAGGGGAGAGCAAGAAAAAAAATATGCGTCATCAGAGTGAAGGGGTTACAACCCTATCGATCAATCCTTCCACTGTTCCAGATTAGCCAGGATAATTCTCTCTCTCTCTCTCTCTCCCTAAAAATGTAATATGATGAAGGAAATGTTGGAAGGTCGCCACATTTCTACGCTTCCAGCTATTTACAGTCGCCTTTTGTGGCCGGCAGGGATTACATTAATAGTATTTTCTCTATTCTGCTTTGTACTGAGTGGTCCGTATATTGTGCATCTCAACTCTCGCGTGTTGCGGGGACGGCTCAGCATTACCAGTATCTACCCTGCATCATTTTTTACTTCCCTAAACCTTTTTTGTTTCTATACCGTGTCTTCTTTTTCATATCCACCGATTACATGGATGATTACTCTCTTTTTTACTCTAATCTGGCCTGATAATACCATCTCTCGTTCATGAATACGTTGCTATGGCAACAGAATGCTGGTCACGAAGAACTGCTATGGATCGGGTGTAGAACTGCAGTACTGTGTGTTTCTGCTACTAAGCTACGTGATATAAGTTGCAAAAAGACGAAAATCTTGGTCAGGCGAAATTAAGACGAGTAATTTCATGAAGTACCCTAGACGTGTGTGCTCCCCAAACCAGCAGACTGAGCCATCCCTGTAAGACTAAAGAGGGCGCAATTTACGGATCATCCTGCACTTACGCCTTTCCCCAGGGATAATAAGCCGTATAAAGTGAAAATGTCCAACACAGGTGATTACGACGGACGTGGGCGTGAGCGTGGTGAGGCCAGACTGATCAACACACACATTATACCCTTTTCACTTTAACCTGGCCTAAACCTGACACCTCTCAGCTTTTAATGTTCAGGTGTGACAACAGGAACAAAGTGTTAGTCACGCAGTGGTGTTATGAAAAAGATGCTGCAGCGCCTCATATTTTTCTGACATCGAGCTATGTGAAATATGATGCAATTATAATAAACAAATGAATTAATAAAATCTCCGCCAACTTAACTTGAAAGAACTATACCATTCTTGCATATTCAGGGATTTCTGGTGCATTTTTTTCTTCCCTGTATTTGTGCCTTGCCCAGGTGATAACCGTACAGCGTGACAATGTTGGATCCAGGTAATTACGTGGCTGTGAAAGCATAATGTGATGTAGCCTGATCAATACAACCATTACCATCACAGCTGCGCCCTCACATCCACATTACTAGACTGTTTTCCCTTCAACTTGCCCTAAAAATGCCATCTCTCCATCTTGTAACAACAGATTAACGCCATAATCTTCAGCCAGTCACGAAGTGCTATGGAGAGGCGGTAGAAAGCGGCATTATCTTATTCTGCCACTGAGTAACGTAAAATAAGCGCCAAAATAACGAAAACCTGGGCCAATTTAAGGTGAAAGAGCTGTAGTACCCTTGATATCCGTCCGCCTTTTTCCTCTAAGCCACTTCACTACGATGACGTATTTTTCACTTACGCCCGTGCCTCCCCACACCAGATTAAAGGAGATTTTCTGTACCTGGGAGGTTAAAAATGGCCGACACTAACCAATTCAACATAAGGCTGAAGGTAATCGTCTGGATACAATAAAATTAATCACACACTTTTTTACTCTAACCAGACCTAAAATTGCCACTGATGCTAGTCACAAAGAGGTGCTGTCGAATGGATGTACAGCCAAAGTAGTCTTATGACGCCAATCAGTTACGTGAAATAGGTTGCAAAGGGAAGAAAATCTGGGCCAAGTTAGGATAAAAGGAGTATAGAACCCACGTCAACGAATTGCAAGAGAGATGTAAAAACTGGCAGATGAAAATGCATTAACTCATTACACCTACACCTGCTGTATGCCTCCCCTTTGTGGATAGAGTTTTGGGTCAGCTGATAAAGCGTATTGCATGATCGCTCTTTCATGCTCCAATTGCTGATCTTTTAATTTTCAGTTCATCGGCAATCAGATGAGCTCTTTTTAGCTTGTTTTTATCGGCTCTGGACTTGTGATTTTGTGATTTTTCAAGTCTAGGTCATATGTTCTTTATGTCCAGTTCTCTCTCTCTCTCTCTCTCTCTCTCTGACAATACGTACCGGTACTGTAGTCACTGACCGTAATATTCCAAACACAATATTCACACCACACAATTCCACTCAATAAATGTCCTCCTCCCAACTTTATATTTTCAACAGTATTTGCTAAAATTAATATTCTCCCCACCTAACTACCGCTTCCATATTTTCAGTACAGTTACAGACACACACACACACACACACACACACACACACACACACACACACACACACACACACACACACACATACACACACACACACACACACACACACACCAACTCGAAAACCTCAGACAACACCACCACACCGCAAAACCACATCCATCACACCAAAACCAGAGAAAAAACGCCCAACACATCACCTCTACCACCCCGATATAAACACAGAAAAGACAACTCCCACTCCATTACACAAGGATCACGTTCAAATCACCATAAAAGAGCCTTGACAATTTCTTCAGCATACATCTGCTTTTTGTATTTTACCTTCAGGCTCGGTGATAACAGAGCGGAAACCTTGAGACTGTAAAATCCGGGGGACAGTTTCATTCAGAGAGGGAAGAAGGTATATATATATCTGTGTGTGTGTGTGTGTGTGTGTGTGTGTGTGTGTGTGTGTGTGTGTGTGTGTGTGTGTGTGTGTGTGTGTGTGTGTGTGTGTGTGTGTGTGTGTGTGTGTGTGTGTTTCTGCAGACAAACAAGATACAAGAATAAAAGGATGAGAGATAAGGAAAGAGCAAAGTGTAGATCAAGAAATAAAAATATGAAGAAAGGTAATATATATTCTCTCTCTCTCTCTCTCTCTTTTTGTGTGTGTGTGTGTGTGTGTGTGTGTGTGTGTGTGTGTGTGTGTGTGTGTGTTTCTGGGAACTAATATCTGTGAGATGAGAAAAAAGGCAACGAGAATCAAAGGCGGACATGTGTGTGAAGGTGTACGAAGTATTTACTCGTATCAGTGTGTGGGTGTATCTACTGACTGAAGGTGAAGAAATAAACGATAAAAGAGGGAAGACTAAAGAATGAAAAATCAGTTAGAGAGAGAGAGAGAGAGAGAGAGAGAGAGAGAGAGAGAGACTGGAAGATTAACGAGTCTTTACGTCTCTGTAATCTTTTCTTCACAATCCCACTGAACTGAGAATGAATTAAGGGAGAGAAGGAAAGGAAGAAGATGAGTCAGGGAAGGAAAGGGAGTAAGAAGGAGAGAAAGGAAATAAAGTAGGAAATAAGGAAAACGTAATGGGAAAAAACTTACGATTCTTGGTGATCCTTCCTTCAAGATTCTGTTGAACCGGGGAAGATACGGGAGAGAGGAAGCCGACAGAGGAAAGGAGAGGGGGAGACAATAAAGGAGGGGAAAGGAGGAAAGACGACTTAAATGAGAGGGAGGGAGGAAGAGAAACTGGGAGGCAAGAGAAAAAGCACGAATGGGAGGAAAATAAAATGTGAAGGAAGGAAAAGAAAGACAGAGAAAAGGAAGGCTGTGGGAGGAGGAAGCAATGAGGCAAAGAGAGGAAAAAAAAACAGCAAGGGAGGCTAAAAGAGGGAAAAAAGACAGGAAGGGAGAGAAAGGAAACAGAGGGAGCGAGGCAAGTAAACAGAGAATGGGAAGAAAGGAGAGGGAGTGAAATGGGAAGGGAGGAAAGGAAGGAAAATGAAGGAATTTAGGAAACAGAGAGAAAAAGCGGGAAAGAATATAGAGAGAAGAAGCAAATGACTTAGTGGGAGGGCAAGATTATAAACAGGATGAAAGAATAAGAGAAGAAACAAATGAGATGGAGAAAAGAAAATGACAAGAAAACAGTAAGAAGAAAGAATGAGAGAGTGAGAAAGAAAACAGGAAACCGATATAGAAAAAATAAAGAAAGGGAGGAATGAATATGAAACGCAACAAGTGAGAAGAAAAGAAAATGCAAAACTACGATAAAAAAGAAAAAAGGAAAGCGAGGGAGAAAGAAAGCAAGAAAAATGGATATAGAAGAAATATGGGAAGACAGGAAGGAAAATAAGAAAAGAACACGGGAAGGAAAGAATATATTGTTAAAGAGAGGAGTAGGAAATAAATATACAACAAAAGAAATAAGTACAGAGGGATGGAAAACAAGAAACAGGCATATACAGAAGAAGAAACACGGGAAGAGATGGAGAGAAAGGGAAAAGAATGAACGAAAACAAGAGGAAAAGAATGAAGGAAAACAGGAAGAAAGGGATGAAGGAAAATAAGAAAAATGGAGGAAAATAAGAAGAAAAGAATGAAGGAATAGGAGGAAAGAATGAAGGAAATGAAGGAGAAAAGAATGAAGGAAATGAAGGCGAAAAGAATGAGGGAAGACACATGGCAAAATAGAAGGGATGAAGGAAAGAATTCAGAGTTTATCCGCTGCCTTTCATCCCATCTCACCGCATTAGATTTGAGGCTTTTTCCTTTTTTCTCAATTTTTCTCTTTTCAACCTCTGAATAGGATTTTGGAAAACGTATGAGAGAGAGAGAGAGAGAGAGACGGGGGATTAGCTGATAGGTCTGTAAAAGAGCAAGGGTGGATGTTTGTGAGACGCAAGGGCGCACGACACGCACGCGCACACACACAAACACACACACACACACACACACACACACAATCCTTCTGAAGTGTACGTGCCTGAACTACCAACTGTACATGCAGTCCAAAGAATTAGGGTACAAAAACCTTCTCTAACCTTGACGAGGCGTGTTTGTTTACCACGGTCTTGTTAATGTACCTCCAGACGACTCCATTAAACTTGGGAGACACACTAAGTGGCGAACAGATTTGCCATAACAGAACCTCCATCTTTTCGCTACGATAGGTCTTCCCAAAGCAGGACATATTAGTGTGGTGTCGGCCAGCACAAAAATGGTGTTGTCGATGTAGAGAATGGAGTAACTAGATCGCTACTTGAATCTTGTAACCATCTATCCATCCACTAACTAATTCGTAAACGCATTGAAATTAATCCTTAGGAACAATGTCAATGATAATAATAACAATAATAATAATAATAATAACAAAATCACCATTAATTTCTTGGTAACAAAGGAATATCAACTTCGAATACGTAAAAATTCACCCATCCATCATCCAGTCGTGAACTAAACGAATAATATCACTCTGGAAAATTGTATGGAATCTCTACGTATCGATAATTCCTGCGGGGACTGTACGAAACATTAAGACACTGCTTCACTCAGGGATAAAATTTCTCCTAAAAGGCTAATACGTCACCTCTCCTAACTCTCACTTTCCTCTGCTGGCAAATATTACTAACATGTGAGAGGATTTGTATGTTTCTCTGCCTATCAGTATCAGTCACCTCCACTACTGTCCTCTGCTGACAAATATTCCTAACATGAGAGAGGCTTGGTATATTCCTCTGCCTAACATTTCACCTCCTCTACCTCTCACTGTCCTCTGCTGACAAATATTCCTAACATGAGACAAGCCTGGTATATTCCTCTGCCTATCATTTCACCTCCTCTACCTCTCACTGTCCTCTGCTGACAAATATTCCTAACATGAGAGAGGTTTGGTATATTCCTCTGCCTATCATTTCACCTCCTCTACCTCTCACTGTCCTCTGCTGACAAATATTCCTAACATGAGACAGGCCTGGTATATTCCTCTGCCCTTACATGGTTCTCTGTGACATCATGCGCCAGGGAAGCTAGTGAGGAATATGCCCTGTGTGTGATGTTGACGCAGTGAATGAATGGGCCAACGTTTGTCCCTGGCCCGGATTCACGTCTGGGTAGAAGGCTCCTTAGCACCTCCTCCTTAGTTATTTATTTTCCTAACTACCCACTGATGTCTTCTTGTTTACTTCTTACATCTTTTTACTGTGTACATAGATTGCATGAATAGCACACAAGAATATAGCACCGGAGCAGAATAAAAAATAAACCGGTAGGAAAGAGGTGTTGAGAATAGAAAGCTTCCTAACCACACCACAGTACCAACCCCTGACTGTAGTTCGGTTCTTCCCCTGGCAGCCCCGGTTCTGTTCACACTTACCTGGAATGAGAGAGAAAAAAACAAGGTGAGTATTACTAGATTCACTAAAGCACTACATGAAACGGTGATGAGAAAAAAATCTGGTCATTAACGAATTATCTTAAACCACAAAATTTCTCAGCGCAAAATACAGTGCATGTTAGGCAGAACAGTAAAAAGAAAAAAAAATGCGATATAAAACAGACTATTACTGCATCCTACATTTATGCTAAATACTTGACGAGAGAGAGAGAGAGAGAGAGAGAGAGAGAGAGAGAGAGAGAATGGTACTCTGATGTTATTTCATTCCCAATACGTCGCAGTTCCCCTAACACCGGATCAGACAAGGACCTAAAAAGAAAAAAAAAATGAAAAAATAAGGAGAAAAAAAGATGGAGGAAAACAAGAAAGAGGAGGAAGGAACGAGGGAGAGAGGGAGGGAAGGAAGGAAGGGCGAACAGAGCGTATAAAGAGAACGGAAACTATTTGGAGAGAAAAATGGCTGGAGAGGAGAGAGAGAGAGAGAGATGTGGGGAAGATACTGAGAAAGACGGCAGGAAGGGGTAGGAGACTTATGAATGGAGAATGGAAGAAGGGGAGAAGAGATAAAGAGACGATGAAATGTGGGGAGGAAGAAAGGCTATATATATGTGTGTGTGTGTGTGTGTGTGTGTGTGTGTGTGTGTGTGTGTGTGTGTGTGTGTGTGTGTGCGCAAGAAAACACTAAGGCACAGACCAGACGCATGAAGGAGATGTAGAGATGATGAAATGGAGGAGGGAAGGAAGAAGACAAAGCGAGGGGAGAGAGAAGCAGAGAGACTGAAAGGAGAGCAAGAGGATATTAAATAAAACACTGACGTACTGAAAGAGAGGCACAGACAAAAGGTGTGAAGGAAAGATGACGGGAAAACGAAATGGAAACAAAAACGAGAAAGACAGAGGAAAGGGAAGCAGAGGAATGAAGCGAAAGAGATGGATCGACAAGAAAGAAATGTGCAATGGAAAACACGAATATATGAATGGAGGGAAGAAGAGAAAGAAGGGAGAGTCAGGGAAGAGGAAGGGGAAAGGCTGCAGAACCGGGTTAGGAGGCTCCCTCACACCTTTTCCTTAGAGATTTATTTTCCAAACTACCTATTACTATCCCCTTGTTTGCTCCTTGTATCTTTTTAATGTCGACACAGACTACATGAATGACACACAAGAATACAGTAACGGAGCAGAGTCAGAAATAAACCTTTAAAGCAGACATGTTAGTAAGCTTCCTAACCGCAAAAGAATACCGTCCAACGCCTGAACAAGTGTATTCATCGACCGTACACTTGACCATGACAAGAACAGTGTAATGGCCTATTGTTAACTAGCGCGAAAATTCAGTAGGCTAACCAACTGACCTAGCGATAAATTAAAGGCAAAGCAGCCAATGATGCACGACACGGAGAACCAGACGGACATGCAGGCACAACGTGAACCAAAAATCAGGCCAATATCACACCAGAGAAACTACAATGAAACTGGTACAGAGGCGGTGGAGGTGGTGTACGATGTGTGCACTCCACAGAGCCATTGTGTGTGTGTGTGTGTGTGTGTGTGTGTGTGTGTGTGTGTGTGTGTGTGTGTGTGTGTGTGTGTGTGTGTGTGTGTGTGTGTGTGTGTGTGTGTGTGTGTGTGTGTGTTCGCGCGCGCGCGAATGAGTCCAATATACTGGGTTCCAGGTAAGTCCCAATCCACGGACTAGCGTAATTAAAATCCAGTCACAGTACAGGTGTGTGTGTGTGTGTGTGTGTGTGTGTGTGTGTGTGTGTGTGTGTGTGTGTGTGTAAAGCCTGTGTGCGTCTTCCCATAACTTTTTTTTAACCTGTGTGCGTCCTAGCATGTGTACCAGTATTTATGCACGCCTGCGTATAGGCCTGTGCACTTGCCTGTGTCTTGAATATGTAAATATGTGCGTGTGTGTAGATGTGTTTACGTAAATGTGTGTATACAGGTGTGTAGGTACATGTATGGGAGCGTGCGCAGGTCTATGTGCGTCCTTTCTAAACGGTTTCATGAGTCAGTGTAACTACATAACACATGTCTGTATCAGTTTACATGTAAATCCACACATAAAGGTGAACATCGCCATTTTGGATCCTTGGTTAGACGTGGAAAGGAGGATAATTTAGGTGGAAAAGAGGACAAAATAAATAAACAAAGGTGGCGTGGTCGAACACCTGGCCACTAGCCGTAGCGTCCATCACCTATGGGTTATACAACTGTGCTTCCCTCACGAGTAAGCCGAATATAATAGTATTACCTGCCCAGCTCAGCTCCATCGAAAACGACACTCTATCAGTTTCAGTGTAGGTTTAGCATGGATAAAATTATTCTTTTTACTCTGTCCCTCTTTCCAATCTTTCTTCCCTCCTCTTCCCTACCCCCACCTCTCTTTCCCTCTCTCCACGGTAGCACGTATGGCGTACAAATGAAGAGTAACTACCGTGCGAACCGCGATGGGCCCGGCAGGTTACCATTCATCGCCACAATCCCACCTATACGACGCAATAACAACTCGTCCAAAGCTAGGTGAACGATGGAACAGCACATAACCCACAAGACCAAAACACACTATTACATCACACCAGAACGCGACACCATCACACCACACTACAAAGCACATTACTACACCACAGTACACCGGTCATTACACTACACCAAGCCACAGCATCACACCACTCCACAAAAGCTAATACCAAACCAAAAAATACATTATACCATCACACCACACCAAACTCCACATTTTTACATCAAACACACAACAGCTCTACCATCACACCAAGAAACCACATGGCACATCATTTCATCACACCATGACTCCCCCCCCCAACATGCACATTAGAGAATAAAACATACACCACACATACACAAACACATTGCCACAGCACTGGAACACATCTCCTCAACACACACACACACACACACAAACCATACCACTACTAGATCATAAAACACACACATCACATATACACAAACACACACTTCCATACCACGAGACCACACCACCTCAACACACACACACACACACACTGGTCCCCGTCATCCACTAAACCCCTGCTCAACTTTAACTTCCAATTAGCTCCCTTTATGCTTGATATAATTTTTTAAAATTTGGGGTAACTGACCTCATGGCATATTAATTGCAAAGGTGTAGTTTGTATCTTTTTAATGGCGCGTGACAGGATGGGGGGAGACCTGACTATGTTCCGGGTGTCACCAATTTTGTAGTCTTGGCAATATAAATCAACTGATACAGGTTAATGATGATGATGATGATGATGATGATGACGATGACGATGATGGTGATGATGATGGACTGTAGTAGTATGTTTTATAGTGCGTGAAGGTGACAGGAAGACTCTAAGCTAAAAGTGTCTGGGAGTTATTTTCGTAATCTTGGTGCTATGACTGGACTGGTATGGGTTGATTCTCAAGATTAATATAACTTTTTGACGTAATACCTGCAAGTGCTCTATTTATGGCGCAGTGTGATGGTTAGTGGAAAGACGTATAGCCGTGTTTGGGGATCAATGATTTAGTTGTTTTGGCACCGTATTCTCGTCAGTTCAGGAGAATATCTATCACTCTTTAGTTCGTGACTTGGTTTTGCATACACCTTACTACCTTCTTGTGTGCATAAATAACATACGAGAGGTTATTAACGTGGCATATGAAGAAATTTCTCTGCAGGAAGGACGTGCTAAGGAGAATGGTTATATAACGAGAGTACGGGCTTGGTAATATAACTGGACTGACAAGTTGATGATGATGATGATGATGACGATGATGACAACAAACATGCTCATGATGATAATGAAGGCAGTATTATACAGTATACGTAGATAATATGGCTGTGTTACATGTGTAGCTGAAGTGTAGCTGAGTGAAGAGTGTGTGTGAGAGATGTGTATACAGAAACCTAACAGCCTACGTTAACACAGGTAAAATATCTATGAAAGGGAGTACGGCATGTCTGAATTAAAGTATACATGTACGTATCAACGGCAAGTATGACGCACACTGACTGACACCCATATGAAGAGTGAATACCCTATACATGAAAGTGCAGAATGTAAAAACGAAAGCCCTTGATAACAGATATTACAAACACCGGTACAGCTGCAACTATCGTATTCAGGTCAGCAAAACAACAAACTCGAAAAAGAAAAAAGAAAAAACAGGAAGTCAAAGAACAATAGGTTTGAACTTGAACACTTTTTTGGGTTGGAGGGCAAAGGGCGCTATTGAATTCTATATTGGTGTAGTGAGACTGAAAACGAGAGTATCAACTGGATGGTGATACAGCAGTGAGTTGGCGCAATGTTATGGTGGCAAAACATACACACACGGATACACGCATCTCCCATTTGTACACACACACACACACACACACACACACACACACACGCACGCACGCACACACACACACACACACACACACACACACACACACACACACACACACACACACACACACAGTCACGGCAACAACTGCATCATATATCAGTTACAGTTACACAGATGCACATTCCATACAAACAATGCGGTCCTTTCTAGGTGGTTTGGCCTTTACATCAATACATTATTTCAATACAATACGATGAGATGGATAAGTACAAGAGGGAGTGGTGTGTGTCAGAGAGAGGGCAGTTTGATCGTGGAGGTCCATGAATCTTGCCATCATTTTAATACCATTGCTTAGAAACATTAATAACACTCATAAATGCATTCAGCGTTCTGCAAATCATTACTCTGCCAACAATTTTTTCCCGGTTTCTCATAAAAATACAATCACGTTTATGGCTGGTCGGGTAACAATGTACAAAAGGGAAAAGATGTGGGTAACGAAGCCCTGAAGAATGCAGTGAATGGGTAATGGGGTAAATACTGCATTGTTGAAGGCCTTAGTTCTACACCCTCCACCATTCAGCCTACCTCATAACCATTTCTCGGGCTCAACTTCGCTTACAAATTTCCTATCCTTCCTTTTCATACAGTTTTCCTTTTTTTTCCTATCCTTCTTTCCTTCCCTTTATTCTCTCTCCCCTTCTCCCTCCTCTTACTTCCTCGCACCACTCACTTTCCTCCCTCCCTCCTCTCCCCTTCCACATTTCCATTCTCTTATATTCCCCATCCATAACCTTCCTCCCTCTGTTCCCACCCTGTCCTTCTCTGTCTTCCGCCCCCCTCCCTGTCTCACCACCTCACCACCCTCTCTTACCTCTTTCTCGCACATTCTTCTGTAACCCCTGGCCATTCCTCTTGTTTTTCTTTCCCTCCCTCCTTTACCTATCTCCCTCCCATTTTCCTTCCCGTAAGCCATCCTCCCTTCCTCCCTCCTGTCAAAGCTTCTCTCTCTCTCTCTCTCTCTCTCTCTCTCTCTCTCTCTCTCTCTCTCTCCCTCCCTCCCTCTAGCATCAGGTGGTGTGCTGGGCTGGTGAACATAACTCCCATTATGTATATTGGCTGAGTCCAATTAAGGTAATATAGTAAGTACCTTAATCACTCATTTTATTTGCCCAGTACCGTACACCATTAATAGGGCGTAGGGGGGGAGCTGCCTCATTACCGGTGGGGGTGCAGGCTGCATCACAAACCCTCATTGGGGGAAAGCCTTCAATTAGGTTCTGATCATTAATATTTACCCCGTATAAACAGAGCGTTTAATGTCTCGCATATGATTTTCATCATTAATTTGCAACTCATATGACTCACTGCATGCAAGACAAGCACATTAACGCACATATCATAAAACCTGTTGCATTACTGAAATATGGCCATTGCTACATACGCGTAACTGCAACAACTGCATAATTTATCGTAAAGGCTAAATTTAAACCTAATCCAATCCGCCACAAATTTATAAAATTAACATGTAAATAACTGAGCAGTTGCTGTATGTTATGATGTTCTGATACAATATCAGTATATAGACTTTCACTAAGAAAAATTATTCCTTTCTAAACATACTGTATTATTTTACATGTGAATACTGTTTACCTACATATAATGAATTCCATACTTTTAAAAAATCAATCCAGTATGGTAATTATTTGTATATCCAGCACAGCTTCGCAGGGAACATGACCATTACAAGGTCATCACATAAAAATAAAATCACCCATCTGTATAATTCATCAAACCATCCCTGATGAACCTAACACAATCCGCCAAACAGAAGCGAGCGTACCTACCCATCTGTACATCCAAACACCATGCCACATCAACATAACACAACCCACCAAATAAAAGGGGACGTACGTGTTCAGCTACATATCCAACACAGCATCCCACTAACACAGCCAGACCCATGAAAGCCGAGGCAGGTTGGGAGCGAGGCCAGCACTGCCCCGCCTGTGTTGTGTGAGTGTGATGAAGCATAACACTGACCAATCCCCAGAGCCAGACCACCACACACACGCACACTGCACAATGCTTTAACCCACCACCACTTGCTACCTCTTATGACTAACCGCCCTTCATATTCGCTCTCTCTCTCTCTGCATTATGGGAAGTGTACAGTGGCAATTTCCTTCTCCGTCCGGCACATCACTTAAGGTATATCAATTCCTAGTAGATAAATGGACGGATATATAAACAGAAAGACAGACAGACAGAGGAGCAAATAAATATATAAGAGATAAGCTGTGAGGGGAAGACAGCAAGCAAGTAAGATACAAGATAAAGACAATCCACGACAGGAAGATCGATAAAATTTACAAAGATACAGAAGGACAGGGAGACAGGAAGCTAGAGACAGACAGACAGCTTAAGACAGACAGAGATACGCAGACACGAAGATAGCAACTCAGGAGATAAATGTGATATAGAAAATGCACGAAGGAAAGACTGATGCTAATAAGAGAGAGATAGAGGTACAGACAGGTAGTTAATTAGGAAAGGTAGGTGATACGTAGGCAGGCACAGGTAAATAGACAGACATGTGTGAATAAATATATGGTGATTGACTAGCACATGAGTAGGAAGGTAGGCACAAAGACCTAATGATTGATGAAATGGTAGATAGGAGAGAGAGAGAGAGAGAGAGAGAATCAGTTCCAAATCAAGCCAATTATTTCCCCATTTCACGTTTCCCATTTCCTCCCTCTGCCAATTTTCACCAGATCGGCATTCCCAGCAAATGGTTAGTGGCAATATGCAGGATGCTTTGTACAGCCAGAGGTTATGGTGTGTGTGTGTGTGTGTGTGTGTGTGTGTGTGTGTTAACCTCTCTCTCTCTCTCTCTCTCTCTCTCTCTCTCTCTCTCTCTCTCTCCGTTGACAACAGGACTTGGAGCAACAGGCGAAAAAAATGTCACCTTAACTTTCCTTCGAAGTTTAATAGGGTTTGCATTTTTCAATTCCCCTGCAAATAACCTCTCTCTCTCTCTCTCTCTCTCTCTCTCTCTCTCTCTCTCTCTCTCTCTCTCTCAGCGTTAACAGATGCTTTCTAACCCCTTCAGCTTCTGGACTGTCTCAAAAAAAAAGAAAAATATCATGAATCGGGACCAAACACAGACAACGTTCCAAGCCCGTTTTAAAGACCAAGAGTGTTAAGAAATTATGCACGTGTATGTCCTCGATTCTCAACTCCATCTGAGGAAGAAAGCTGTGTACAGGATGAAAACTGTGTAAAGGAGGTGAGTTTAACAGTTCGTGTGTGTGTGTGTGTGAGAGAGAGAGAGAGAGAGAGAGAGCGAGCAATGTTTACCTGGCCACAACGAAGTCTGCAACATTAACGAGAGCACCAGCTGTTCCATCCACGCAATAAATTAAAATCAGAAATATACCACTCCAATCACAACAACTCAAATACATAAACACCAATCAAAACAAACAATTACGGTACTGGTTCTTTCAGTCACGCAGAATTCAATTAAAAATGAAAAAAATAACAAATGAATAAGTAACCACGTATGTAAACAAATAAAACAAATAAAAAATAACTAATCAAGTATAAAACACGGAAATCAAACACATATATTTAACAGACTAAATAAACAATTCAATAAGTTGTAAATAAATAAATAATTAAGTAGACAAGCAAACAGATTCATCATACTAAATTAACGATAAATGCATTACTGTATATTTAAAAACACGGCCTTGGCCCCTGACCTTCAGTTTCACAATATTTACCTGATAATTAATCCAAACGATCTGATAACGTTACCGACACCAAGCTTCCCTGTCAACAATTTGGAACAATTTACCGCGTGTACGTACAAAGTAACATTTATACATTTTCAAAGCAATATTTGTTACCAGTCCGAGAGCACGCGGGTGGCCTCATTCGCCCACACTGAGCCTCTCAATTGTCGTAAATGATGCTATGCAATGAAGTACTTCTGAACTACTCACAACCACGTCCCGCTGATCACTCGGCGGTTTACCCCAGCAGCTTCATTTAGTGCTTGAAAGCGAGCACTGACAGCTAGTCATTCTCCTATGAACCACTTCATTCCAATCTGTTCTGATTCACACAAGCTCATTCATAGACGCCCATCGTCCTCCTGGGCGAACACATCATGATTCAAAAAATCCTTTTAGACTAGACACATCGGCCAGATAGACTGAGGTTTGGCCTAATTAACAACAACAGTATCCACAAACTGTTATCAAACGTTACTATAAAAAAAAGTTAGGCAAAAGTTACATTTGTAACCAATATTATATTTTCTAGCATAAAATATGTGCATCCTTTCTGTACAAGCCGGGTCGTACTTAGGGCAAGCCATAAACCAATTAAGAGACAAGCAGGTACCCCTTGTGGAAAGTGGACGCGGTGCGGAAAGAGGTTGGGTTACGAGGCGATGGAGGGAAAAGGGAGGGGAGAGGGATGTGAGGGAGTGGAAGAGAGAAAGGGTGGCGGGTATGGGAGGGGAAGGTGATGGAAATGGTTAGAGGAAAAGGATAGTTGCAGACAGTAAAGAGGGGGTGATGGAAAACGAGAGACAAGGAAGAAAGGGATGGGTAGGGGAGGGTGAGGGTGAGGGTGAGGGTAGGGTGAGGTGGGAGAGGGACGGGGAGGGCAGGATGGCACGCAACACAAATATTAAAATGCCGTAGTGGAATGTAAAAATAAATAAATGAATGTAAACATGTTGTGGTATGGTCGACACACACAACCACTCAAAAATCGGAATTACCTCATATCTAAAATAGTTTGCTTTGCACTCTGGTCTGGCTTTTATACTTAATAACTCTTTGACTGGTAGGATTTCTCTCAGCTAAAACAAACCGTCTAATAATTCCGTAAACAAAATACCTAAGCACACCAACATCGGCGAAAAAAGGTACTTGAGAGTGTATAACATCCTCTGACTACTACGATTTTTCTCAGCTGATCAAAATCGTCTGGTGCTGATCTGAATGATTTATCTACGTGAATCCAACGCAGCGAAAGGGTTAAACACTAACATGTTTACACCAGGCCATCTACGTCAACCTGCAAGCATCTCGTGCCTAATTCTGAGAGTAAAATTTTGACTGAAACTTGATGAATATCTTTTCTTTCCTTCCCATGTCAGAAGATGCAAAATATGTATTATAAAAATATAAGTACACTAAGAATCCTGCTAAAATTAAATGCTTTAAAAAAAAAAAAAAAAAAAAAAATGGTAGGCGAGTATTCATAAATTTACATCTTGTTGTCAACGTCAAGAAATCGGTGACAGTCTTTCAATGGCTGACTCTCTTTTCTCCATACGGTTGTGTTAAGCTTTAGGAAGACCACCGTGAATGGGGGGAATGAAGGTACTTTTATGTAATCTACCCCTGCTGAAAGTCTCTCCCAGCTATCTAATGGTTACAAGAAAAAAACTAGAAACTTCATCGGACTGAAAGGGTTAACGGTGAACGCAGAAACAGCAACCGATGGCTGTTACTGTGCGCTTCACAAAATATGCTTAAAAATTCTTCATACACCTGGATGTTTTTAATTTTACATCAATGTTAATCAGTGTCATTGTTACATCCACCAAACTCTTTAACAACTCTCGTCCAAATCATCGTCAGTAAATAAAAGGGATTTATAATTCAAATTCCGGCAACCGTGAGTTGCTCAACTTCATAGGACGTAAAAAGGGTCCCTGAACTCCTTTTCGATTACATTAGAATCTCTCTCTCTCTCTCTCTCTCTCTCTCTCTCTCTCTCTCTCGTGATGAGACGAAGACAATTCGATTACTAAAAAAAAATAAAAATAACAGCCTCATTAAAAAAAAAAATAAATAAATAAATTAAAAAAAAAAAGCTGCAAAACCTACAACTCACAACAGCTGCACCTGTACAGCGAGGACAGAAGTTCTCGTAAAATTTCACCTCTTTACTTCTAACTTTCCTCTTCTGGCTAATATTCCTAAACTGAGAATACGTTCATACCGTATATGTTCCTCTGCCCACAAATAATAGTCTTTGGCATGCCGCACCACTGAGAAAACCTGACGAATATACCGTAAGTGTGAAGCAGACAAGGTGGAACGGAAGCGGAACTTTTGTCCTTGACTGTACACCCTCCCAAAAAAGTATCGGCACCTTTGGGTACGATGGTTGTGAAAACAGAGCAACTTCCACAGACACACATGAATCTAAATGTGGTGCCTCAACACATATTCCACCCAGTAGGTGAATCTTTTTGCAATTTTGAGTTCTAATAATTACCAAAGACAATATTTGCAATTATACTTACAAGATGCCCCATATATCACAATGCTTCATCCATGTTTCAGAATGATACGTGCTGTATGAGTGCCGAATGATTTTTGTGCAGGGGTACAAGATTCCCACCGATGCTACCACACCTGTATATAAACTCTACGCTCACCACAACCCATGTTTCACTACACCCGCTTACCTACTGAATTACAAAATATGGAACTTTTTTTTTTTATGCAAGAAGGAACCAAAGGCCAGGAGCCCGCAAACCGTTCCTTCCAAGAAAAAAAAAAACAATGCAAAAGAAAGCCAAATTCAAGATCCGTTCACTTCGAGACGCCTGGACACACTGCGACTGAAAGACTGGAAATCATAGGCAGTGGGAAATACAGACAGAGGGAGACAGTTCCAGAGTTGACCTGTTGCATATATGAAGGACTGGGAGTAACGGTTAACTCTTGCATCAGATAAGTGGGAAGAAAAGGGATGAGAGTTTGCTGCTGCTAATCCACTGATACAACTCAGCATTCATGATAGAGAGATGACATATTTTGGGCCAAGTCGGAGTAAAATGGATATAGTCGAAGTGCAGAGAGTAGCCCCTTCACTGCGATGACGTATATCTAAGTCTATTCACCGTACTGAAGATTTTAATTAGGCCAACGCCGAGCCTTTCAAAGCACCTGCATCGACATCATTAGCAATTTTTTTTCCTCTCACGATTTCACTCAGGCATGATATATACCTGACGAAATATTTATAGACTCTCTTCAGCCGAACCCCCTTAAGTCTCACCGCATCATGTTTTCACTTTATTCTTGCTCCTTTCAGACGATTTTATTCAGATTAGGAGAGACCTTTCGAACTGGAGGGGTTAGACACAGCCCTCAATAATGCGTTCAATACAACAGACCTTTCCGAAGTGCAATAAAATCGTCTGGAGGCAGCAGAAATAAACTTAATAAAAAAAAAAAGTCACCGGGTTGAAGGGGGTTAAGCTGCTTGTATATACCTTTGCCTTCACTCATGTAACTACGAAACACTTCACAATAAAATCGGAATGAATATTAAAGTTAAATTATATGGACAATTACCGATCTGTGATAAAAACACCTTATAACACCTGTTTTCCCTATAACACTTCACAATGAAATCAGAATGAATATCAGTCAAATAATATGGACAATAAAACGATCTGTGATAATACTGAACTACGAACTCTTGTTTCCCCTTTAGCTCCCTAACACTTCACAATAAAATCCAAATGAATATCAAAGCTTAAAAAATTATGGACAACAAAACGATCTGTGATAATAGTGAACACCTATGAACACGTGCTTACCCTAAAAACTGGCTAAGACTCCTTATAAACACACACACTAAGCTTAAAACAGTACAATAAAATCAGAGTGAATATTAATGTTTAAAAAAATTGATAACAAAACGACCTGTGATAATAGTGAACACCTGCTTGCCTTATAAACTAGCTAAGACCCTTTATAAAAACACAACCTAAGCATAAAACAGTTCATAAATACGTCCCCTGGCGTTCCCGGACACCCTTACAGCTGTTTTACAATTGCACTTTAATACAATTAGCATAGAATCTGCATACGGCGCTCTGTTCGACAAATTGCCTTTCTTCACTTCGTATTATATTTACAGTATACTTGGGAAACTGGTCGCTGTCCGTCATTTAAGGTAGAATGAGAGGAAATGGATGTGGTAAATGAGTGTGATGTGGTAAATGAGTGTGATGTGGTAAATGAGAGTGTGATGTGGTAAATGAGTGTGATGTGGTAAATGAGTGTGATGTGGTAAATGAGTGTGATGTGGTAAATGAGTGTGATGTGGTAAATGAGTGTGATGTGGTAAATGACGGTGATGTGGTAAATGAGGGTGTGATGTGGCATATGTGGGTGTGATGTGGTAAATGAGGGTGTGATGTAAATGAGAGTGTGATGTGGTAAATGAGGGTGTGATGTGCTAAACGAGGGTGTGATGTGGTAAATACGTGTGATGTGGTAAATGAGGGTGTGATGTGGTAAATGAGAGTGTGATGTGATAAATATGGGTGTGATGGGGTAAATGAGGGTGTGATGTGGTAAATACGTGTGATGTGGTAAATGAGTGTGTGATGTGGTAAATGAGGGTGTGATGTGGTAAATGAAGGTGTGATGTAAATGAGTGTGTGAAGTGGTAAATGGGGATGTGATGTGGTAAATGAGAGTGTAATGTGGTAAATGAAGGTGTGAGAAAGCGATGTACGATATTAATTAGGCTGGGGAATTGACGGACGAGCAGATTTACATTTAATTAATGGGCTGGAGGGGTAAAGTATGCAAAGAAGAGCACTGGAAAGGGTCTGACACTCCTTTATACTTTAACATCGCGATCGACGGAATGATTATGACGCTGGCAGTACGTGAAGCTCATCTTTATGGAGAGAAAAAGGTGCAGACGGAGAGCTACCTGATACGGAACCAGGATTTAAAAAGGTTGATTAGTCAGTTAAACAAGTTTCTTAACAGACAAACACAAAAACATGTTCATCCACAAGAAACAGGCAACTTAAAGACACACGCAAACACGAAACTAACTACACACGCACACACACACACACACACACACACACACACACACACACACACACACACATATGAATACAAAAATCTTCACAGAATGCTCTCATATACCCTGCGTCTCTCACGTAAAGAAGAAGAAGAAGAAGAAGAGGAAGACGAAGAAGAAGAAGACGAAGAAGAAGAAGACGAAGAAGAAGAAGACGAAGAAGAAGACGAAGAAGACGAAGAAGAAGAAGAAGAAGAAGACGAAGATGAAGAAGAAGACGAAGAAGAAGAAGAAGAAGAAGACGAAGAAGAAGACGAAGAAGATGACGAAGAAGAAGAAGAAGACGAAGAAGAAGACGAAGAAGATGACGAAGAAGAAGAAGAAGACGAAGAAGAAGAAGAAGAAGAAGACGAAGAAGAAGAAGAAGAAGAAGAAGACGAAGAAGAAGAAGAAGACGAAGATGAAGAAGAAGACGAAGAAGAAGAAGAAGAAGAAGACGAAGAAGAGGAAGAAGAAAAAAACCTTAGGTAAAATCTTAAAGTGGAGAAGGTGCTTTAAAGGTGAAGGATGAATGCAGGATGAGAGAACCTGTGTGTGTGTGTGTGTGTGTGTGTGTGTGTGTGTGTGTGTGTGTGTGTGTGTGTGTGTGTGTGTGTGTGTGTGTGTGTGTGTGTGTGTGTGTGTGTGTGTGTGTGTGTGTGTGTGTGTGTGTGTGTGTGTGTGTGTGTGTGAGAGAGAGAGAGAGAGAGAGAGAGAGAGAGAGAGAGAGAGAATGGTGATGATAATGACGAGGAGGAGGAATGAAAAATATATGAGTAAACTGGATGTAAATAAGGAAGCTGAAAAGGAAGGGGGAAGGGTAAGTGTATCTAGGTAGGAATGCTGGTGGGGAGGACACAGAGATGAAAAGAGAAGAGAGGAGAGGAGAGAGGAGAGGACAAGAGAGAAGTGACGAGAGGAGAGGAAAGGAAAGGAAAGAAGAGAAGAGAAGAGAAGAGACGAGAAGAGAAAGGGAAGAAAAAAAGAAGGTAGAAAGGAGGAGGAGAAGGAGGAGGAAAATTAAGTGTGTGAAGTACACACGTATAAGATACGAGAGAGTTGTCGGGGAAAGGAGAAAGGAAGGACTGAAAAGGAGGAAGATGAGAAGGAAGACAAATAGGAACATGTGAGAAAGAAAGAATGAAAGACGAAAAGAGAAATGTTACGAGGAAAACATTAGGGTACGTGATGATGATGATGATGATGATGACGAATAGGAGATGGAGGGGGAAGGGACGGGGAGAGAGGAGGGAGGAAGGAAAAAAATGAATTGATCGAATAAGTTACGAAAGAAGAAGAAAAAATAAAAGCCAGGGAATTAACTGCCGAAAAGAAACAGGAGGAAAACGAAACAAGACGAACACTATGACAAGGTAATTAGGCAAAGAAATGAAAAGCGTGAGGAGACTAAAGAAGATGAATGAATATAAAGTGAAGGATAAGAAAATGAAAGAGTCTGAGGATAGCAAGAATAATTTACTGTATAAAAGACGTCACCATATCGAGAGGGTAAATACACCTCATCCTACACCAACAACAATTCCAATACACACCCTCTCATGACCAGGACAACTCTGGTATTATATTCCAGCAAATACCAGTCAGACTTATTTAGCTGAGTGAGTCATACGAGGCTGTGAGGGTATATACTGCTACCATCAGCCCTCTCAAAGTCGTGACAACTCTATTATTCTTCCCCTGCCAACGTCACATTAAACCTAGAGAGTAAAGCATAAGAGAGAGGGATGGTTAATACAGCCATAAGTAATTTTTCCTCAATCACACCATTCTAGTAGCTAAGGTCAAATTATTCCAGCTACAGCCACATTATAATTCACATGAGAGAGTCCTAAGAGTCTGAGAGTTAACAGCCTATTCTCTTCCAATACGTAAGACATTAATATTCTCCACCTGCCCCTACACATCAACACGACACGGGACCCATATAAACCCTGGCCATAAATCCTTCCTCTACTCAAGAAAGATTCAACTAAACGCATAAATTGTTCTCACCCATAAAAAGGATAGCCCAGAGGAGTACATTAGCCTCAGAGCTGGAGCACACACACACACACACACACACACACACACACACACACATACTAACGCCAGGTGCTCCTTGTTTCTCTCCATGTACTGGGTATCTGAGAGAGAGAGAGAGAGAGAGAGAGAGAACGCCATTACAACCAAAGTTATATAACACCTTAAAAAAAATCTTACACTGCTAGTCATTACCCCTAAATACTTCACCTCTTCTCTCTCTCTCTCTTGTCTCCCTCCTCTCCATTCCTCCATCTCTCTTCCCTGCTCCTCCTCCCTCCACACACCATCCCTTCCATTTCTCCTTACCTTTCTCATACTCCTCCTCCTTCCGCCCCATCCTATCTATTCCTCCTTTCCCCTCCCTTCATTTCCTTCCTTCTCTCATCAGCTCCCATTTTCCCTCTCTCCGTCCTACATTCCCTCTCCATCAATCCTCCATTCCCTTCCCCTCCTTCCTTCTTACTCCACATCAGTCACTCCATCCTTTCCTCCCTCCCTCTCCATCTGCTGACAGTTCCCCACACTTCCTTCCCCTTCACTCCATCCCCCTACCCTCTCCTCCCATTAACCTCCCTAGTTTCTCCCTCTCCCTGGTGCTCCTACCTATCCTCTCCCTCCCTGCTCTTATTCACTTCTCCTATCAACTCTCAGTCTCTTCCTCTCCCTGTTTCTTTCCTCCTATCCCTCCCTCCATTCCCAAACATTCCATCTCTCCCCTATCCCCTCCCTCCCCCTAACCTTCACTCTTCTTTTCTCAGTTCCCCATACACTCTTCCGCTCTCTCATCCTATCCCCCCCCCTTTCCTCCCTCTACCTCTCTTCTCCCTCCACTCCCCCTTCTCCCATTTCCGAGGCACTTAAAATGACACGGCGAAATAGTGGGCGTATGAGACTCTAATTACCACTATTAAGGTAATCTATGACGTTACTAATTACCCTCTGGGGCTGAAGAGGAGAGGGTTACATTACGGTGGGTGGAGGCGCAGCACTTTAGGTCAATTTCCACCAGGATGGCTAAGGTAAGTGGTTCTGTCTGGCTTCTCTCCTGATCTAAAGGACGTGTTCTCATTAGCTTAGGAGGTTTTCTGGCACTTCTTAACAAATTATTCTGCACATTAACATCTTACTACTGTCTTCAACGTTGCTAGATCATTTTCAGAGTGTCAGACTGCAAATATTACACCTACATATTTACGTACTGGATACAGAAATAAACTGCTAAGGAAGGGGTGATAACAAGCCCCCTAAGTTGACTCAAGTACGGACCGAGGTGAGACAGTACAACAGCATAAACGTGGCATAATGAAAATTGTTTGTTTCAAGGGGCTGACAAGGCTGGTCGTATTTCTCGAGTCTTCCTGGGCAAATGATCCGTAGAGGCGAGTAAAATAATTCTCTCAATGGTGAAGTAACCCACCCACACCCAATTCTCCATGCACGAGCGTAGGTGTCAATAGAAGACTTTCAAAGTGGAGGGTGTGAAGTGCAAATGAAAATGTGTTCTGCTGGACTGACAGTATTGCGAGTGACATCTGTATACAACAACGAGGGTATATTGACAGGATATGAACATATAAAACATTAAAGAAAATATTAATCAATCCCTCATCTACTCCAATGTTGCCCCATTAGAAACGTAAGAGCCCGGGGCTAGGCAAGCTGGTCCTGACATTTAAGATGAGTGACCAGCCTCACTCATCTCTGAGTGGTATTACTTGAGCAATAAACCCCAACCACCCCTTGAATGTAAACCAACACAGGCTCAATCCGATTGGAGCGCCTTAATTGCCCACCAAATTACCAGGCGCTATAATTTGGTTATATGGTTACCATCCAGCGTAGTAAATGGTTTCCTGGTGTACAGGACGCCATCTGGCTTGTCACTCAGTGTAGAGTCACCCGTCGGCATAAGGAAGAGGAAAGAATGAAGGAAAGACAGAAGAGGAAGGATGGAAAGAAGGAAGGAAGAGAGGAACGGGCAGGCATCCGAGAGCAGCACTACATCGAGTGAGTGGATGGTGAACGCCCCACCTAACCAACAAAATCCATCCATTTAAATACCAGTCTTCGGCTGGACTCGAACCCGGGACTATAGGTCGTTAAACATGACAAGCGTAGACTACAAGAGCGTCCAGTACAGTAGTAGCCAATAATTAATATCACACACACACACACACACACACACACACACACACACACATACACACTCTCTCTCTCTCCCTCTCTCTCTCTCTTTGTCTCACACACACACACACACACACACACACACACACACACACTCTCTCTCTCTCTCTCTCTCTCTCTCTCTCTCTCTCTCTCTCTCTCTCTCTCTCTCTCTCACACACACACACACACACACACACACACACACACACCGAAATAATACAGAGAAAGATATCAGCGACAATGACAGGGTGGGTGTGAGCGTGGCCGATACAGTTCACTCTATGTGCAAATGCCAAAACAGGGACAGCGGGCCTGATCATGCAAATACCCACTTATGCAAATCACACCCAGATAAGGTCCTACCCCACAAATCATGCCAGCCAGATTTCAATTGTGGAAGGGGAGAAAAAAAATCTGCTTGTATCCGCCAGCAGTACAGAATTATTAGCCTGTTATTATCATCATCCTGACTCATTTCCCAGCATCATTCTTATCAGCGTCATTACTTTCACCACAGTTCCCACCTAATGATGGACCGTGGTAGGATACAGGTAGCATCAAAGCAGAATCATGAAACAGCGACTTCTTCATCATCATCACCATCATCATCATCAACAATAGCAGAGTAACAGAGGATCGAGGGGTAAAAAAAAAAAAAACTATCATCCACATTTTTTTCCACCTAAGACAGGAGATGAGGCAGGAACCAAACACACTGAAAGAATAAGCATCAGAGAAGAACTACCAAACAACAGTACCATCATCATCATTATCAAAAACCTATTCCACCAAAGGGATGGGGTGAGACAAGAACCAGACAGGAAGAAAAAGTAAATCGATTCGACATTATTATCATCTTCATTCACCATCCGAAGCTTAATTCTTAAATAAGGAACAGAAATAGGCAATATCCAGGAAAAACGGAGAGAGAGAGAGAGAGAGTACCCGGTAATTAATCTTACACCATGAGGTACACCTAAGTGGTCAAAATTACTTAAAAAAAAATAAATAAAAACAAATAGTCCTAGTTGCACTGAACACAGGACCCGATAAAATATGCTAATTGCCTGGAACCGCTTAATTGCCAAACAAAAGAGGATCGGGAAGCGGCAAAGGGACATACACACAGACGGGAACAAGCCTGGAAAAATACACCTGTCCTTCACTAGCTTGCACTAAAGGAATATCTATTTTCACCCCACAAGGGAAGGATATCAGCCCCTTCACCCCAATGACGTATTCTTTATTCTTGCAACCTTCAAACAATTTTACTTCAACATTAGGGACGCCTCTCGCACTGAAAGGGTTTGGAACACTCTCCCTTAAATTCCCCCACTAATAGTTTCCACAAAGTTTAATAAAACTGTTTGGAAGAACAAGTATAACACGGAAGATAAGTTACAGGGTTCAAGAGGTTAAGCTATATATATCTATCTATCCAGGAAAATAATATATTTCCTCTTAGCACCCTCGCTTCTGTGGCTGATTCCATTTTCCTCATCGTCTACGTACTGTCTTCACGTTCAACTAAAAAATCACTTACCATTACGTTCAGTCCAATTCTTTATCGCTTCCAATGTAACACTCATCTCTTCTTCCTCCCCTCTCATCGCTTTCACCTCTGAGACTCATTACCTTATACTGATCCCCTTCCTGTCACCTTAGAAATGCATTACGCTCATCCCAATCTTGTCCTCATCAGTGTCTCCTTCGACATCTTTTCTCCCGCCTCACTTCACCTTCTCAACCCCCTCCCTCTCCCTTCCCAGATCGCTCCCAAACCCCTCGACTCATCCCAACTTTTGCCCCCAACCCAAATTTTCTTATCTCTATTTCTTTATCACCTTCTTCTGACCTCCCTCTCCTTCTGTACTAATTACATTCATTCATTCTTTCATCATCATTCAATGTTATTCCTCCCATTTTCTACTACTTAACAACTTCATCCCTCACAAACATCATCGTCTATGCCCATTCCAACTTCAAACCCCTTTACCTTCTTCTACATTACCTTCACTTTTCCTCCTTCTTATCTTCACTCCCTCCCTATCTCCTTTTCTGCTCTTAGCTTCCTACCCCTCTATCTCCACCTCACCATCCTTTCATTTCTCCTCCTACCTTCGTTATCCTCCTCCTCTTTCTCCCCATCTCCCCTATCCTTTATTTAGCCCCCTCCCCCTTCTTAGTCCCCCTTCACCCCGTCTCACACCAATCTTAGCCCTTCCCCCTTCCCCTCACCACCTCCTCTGCCCTCATCCTCCTCACCAGACGCCATGCTCAGCTTCTCATCTCATCTCAACTTTGCCCGGCCCAAATTGCCTGGTGATCTCATATTCCACACACTTTCTTCTGGCCGCAGCGGAAGAAGTATTTGCACACCGCTAATTACTTCCTCTGGAAATACGTCTGCCAGTTGCAAATACGGTGAGAGGCTGCAAAGGAGACCACACTCTCACATTTATGGTCGGCAAATATGCGTAGCAGAGTTGTAAATATGTGAAACAGAGGCTAAAAATAAAACGGTCTATGGTTTGCACATATGTCCTCTGCATCGTTCTGGCCATTGCAAATACGGTAAGAAACAGCACATACGCCCACACAACTTCCATGTTTATGGATTGTAACTATGCACTTTGCAACGTTTAGGGCTTGCATAACGGTAAGAGACTGCAAATAAATCAACTCTACCATCACGTTTAAGGTTTGCAGATGCGCGCACCGGTAATAAGAGTATACAATTACCCCGTCTCCAATGTTGTGCACTTCCATATACAGTAAGTGAAGGTTTTGCAAATATGCCCCCAATTCCTTGAAAATTAGTGTGCATGCATATTTAAGGACATCATATACCGGTAAGTCTATGGTCTTGAGGAAGTGCAAGTACTCCATACCACACGTTAACCACTAAACCTACAGTATACATCAAGGTTTCATTGCCCATAACTTGTGTCTCTAACTGTGACTGACCATAAAATGTGTTATACTGCATGACCCGAACCTCTCTTTGAAAAGAGAGTGGCATCCACTATTAATCCTTTCATGTACTGGCGAAGTTCGAATGGGGAGGGGTGTCGTTCGAATGGGGAGGGGTGTCGTTCGAATGGGGAGGGATGTCTACTGAGAACAATACATATGATTCATAAGTGTAGGACTAGCTATGTATATGTGAGTAAGAATGTGACTGTTAACGGTATGACCTGACATCGTGCACACACACACAAACAAAAAGAGGGAGACATATCCTGGAAAGAAAAAAACATAATCCTGGGCTGGGACTAGAACTCAGATTACCACCATGTTCTAATCAACTCTTCCTTGGTGAATAACCCACATATCCACGAAGCTTCAATGAAATCCATCAATAAGTTTTTTTTAATGTCCTGTAGACGACAGAAAAACACGGGTGACTACATAACCTCCTCCGACATTCAATGGGGGAGCTAAACAGGGCTTGGAAATACGTTAAGAGCCTGCAAATACGGCAGGAATGGCTGAACATGAACTTCTATCTCTGTTCACGTCCCAATGCACACACTTCACCACTGACAATTCCTAAGAAAAATGCAAACCTTTCTCTCTCTCTCTCTCTCTCTCTCTCCACATCATATTATTTTTCCCTTCCCACTCCTCATCTCTGCTCTCTCTCTCTCTCTCTCTCTCTCTCTCTCTCTCTCCAAACTTTAAGAGCGAATTCTCTTTTTTTTTTTCCTTTTCTGGCAGGAAGTTAAAGTCGGCCCTCCCACTATGTCCCACTATGATGCCTCGCTTGCAACGTCTGACCTGGAAATCAAACAAAACCGCCAAGAGAGAGAGAGAGAGAGAGAGAGAGGGGGGCAGATGGGATGGAAGGGGAAAAAAATGGAGACAAGAAGGAAAATTAAGTGAGATGAGCGGAAAAAAAAAATGGAAGAGAAAGAACAAGCAAAAATTTGAAAACATAAACAAGAAAGATGAAAGGAATAAAGTATGGTTCGAAAAGAAACGAAGAAAGAAGGGAGGGAGAGAAAGATGAGGAAAAGAAGGAGGGGAGGGAAGGTCTGAGGAAGAGTGAAATGATGAGCGAAACTATTGGAAAGAAAATGGCAAGAAGACTGGCAGACGTGAATGAGGGTAACAGGAATGAAATGAAATAAAATGGAAAGTGGATATTAAAGGAGAAGAAAGGGGAAGGAAGAAAGGGAAATTTTAAAGAAGGAAGAAGATTTATCAGAAAAATGGAAGGGACAAATATGGAAAAGGATGGACACAAGAGAATGAAGAATGAGACGAAAATGAAAGGAAGGTGACAGACGAATGAAGACGAAAAAGAAGGAATGATCGAAATGATGTGATAATGGAAAGAGAAGGAAAGGACTGGAAAGAAAAACAGAACAAGCAAGGACAGATGAAGAAGAAAGAGAGGGAAGATAATTACATAAAGCCTCTCTCTCTCTCTCTCTCTCTCTCTCTCTCTCTCTGCCTGGGGTAAAGTCTATTAAATTCCGGGTTGTTTTTCCTTCATATAAAATTCTTAATTGGTTGGGGCACGAGCGTCGTTTGTTAACTACTGCCAGAAGACTGATCCCAGAGTTCATCCAGGGTTATATACAAGGAATAATGATGAGGAGGATGAAGATGAGGAGGAGATGATCGTACTCTAAGTTATCATCACTATTTTTGTATATTTGTGTATTTACGGTAGCATGCTTTTAGAAGAAGAAGAAGAAGAAGAAGAAGAAGAGGAGGAGGAGGAGGAGGAAGAGGAGGAGGAGGAGGAGGAGGAGGAGGAGGAGGAGGAGGAGGAGGAGGAGGAAGAGGAGGAGGAGGAGGAGGTAAATATAACAACGACGATAATGACGAAAATCCAATAACTAGCCAAGGAAAACACACAGCCTTCCGTACTTCCCTTACGATACACTGGCTTGAATATCGGAACTCGTAAAATACAGCCAATTACCCGACTGAAGGCGGATCGTAAACACTGAGGCCGCCTGTAGGAACGGATGAAAAAGTACAGAGTAGGAAAAAGTAACTCGTAAATCAGAAGATAAATGTAAGCGTGGGAATAGTAAAAGCAATAAATGAGAGCATATTTGTCCTACACTTCCGCACTGCCCGGGACAAAAAGCTGACCTAATATTTCACCTCCTCTTTTCTCCACTCTCCTCTGCTGGCTAATATTCCTAATATGAGAGAGTCTTGGTACGTTTCTTTGCCTAATATTTCACCTCTTCTATTCCCCATTTTTTTTCCACTGCCTAATATTCCTATCTCTTGAGAAGATTGGTGCGTTTCCCTGCATAATATTTCACCTTTTCTATTTCTCACTTTCCTCTGCTGGCTAATATTTCTAATCTCAGATAAGCTTGGTACGTTCTCTGCATCGTATATCATCTGTGCTAGCTGCTTCTCACTTTCCTCTGCTTGCTAATATTACTATTAAGAGAGAGGTTTGAAATGTTTGTCTATCCTATAAATAATTCTCTGATATGATTATGGCAGGAAGGAAAGTGAGCAACATGTCCAAGTGTCAAGCAGACGCAATGAAACAGCATGGGAACTTTCTGACTTTGCAAGAGCGATGATGATGATGACAGGTTAATGACGACGACGACGACGACGATAATAATGATAATGACCACAACGATAACGACGAAGAGGAAACATAATAAGATGCCGACACCAACGATGACGAAGACACCGATTAATTATGATGACGATGACAGTTACAATGACTGTGATAATGAAAATATGATCTAGAGAGCACTCACAGAGCGCATACCTCCGCCGATGCTATTGCCATTAAAAAGGATCCAGATAGGGATCCGTGGAGATAGGATCTGGATCCGAATCCGCCCCCAAACGTAATCAACTCTTTCTTGGCCCATGATCCCCCCTTCCACAAAATTTCAATGAATTTCATTGAGAACTTTTGGAGATATTGTGCGGGATACTCCGGATCCGGAGCCGCCCCATCATTTAATCACTTCTTCCTTAGCCCATGGCCCACCCTTCCACAAAATTTCATTGAAATTCAATGAGAACTTTTGGAGATATGGTCTGGACAAACAGGGAGACAGACAGACAAAAACATAGGTGAAGTTGGAGTAGGTAATGTATATATGCCTCCTCCAACTTCGATGGCTGAGGTAATAATGTTTTTGATGATGACGAGAACTATGATGATGATCATGACAATGATGACGACGAAGATAATGATGAAATATGAAGATGACGAAAATGATGACTACGAAGACGAACAGAATGAGAACGATGATGACGATAATGAGACACCACAGCACAAAGACAACCTTACACAGCAAGTTCTCGTTACAAGTGTCCTTTCATAACATTCTTTTGTGCTCTTCAGTTCACAGTGTAAACAAAAAAGATCTTACGGTCCCATTGTTGCCAACAGAGCTAATTTGCCGGTTTCCCCTAACTGACAATAATAACGGGGACATGGAGGGGAGGGGGGGGGGCGTTTGAACAGTACAGGCTTACTGAGCAGCTCCACCGCCCAGTTATATCAATGCCACCACGTGAAGGCGTCCATCTTCAGCACAAAGTGGACTACCTGAACTAAAGGGATGAGCCAGTGAAAGAATACCACCGCAGGCCAGGCTTTCAAATAACGTGTATGCATTCAAAGGAGCACCAGTGTATTGGGCGGTAGTGCAAAAGAGCAGCGTGGGCAAGAAATTATTTTACACCAAACCGGTGGAAAAAATTAGATATATATCGAAGTCCGAAGAGTATGATAATTATGATGATGATGATAAAGGAGGCACCAAATCTCATAAGGATGCAATCTAAGTCGATGATGATGATGATGATGATATGACAGACGGAACTAAGGCTCAAAGGCTGGAATGGACGGTATGATGATGATAATGATGATAATGATGATGACGACGACGACGACGACAGAGCAGGAAATAACGCTCAAAGGCAGCCAAATGGAAAAAGGCCGAGCGATGAAAGATTCATACCGCAGGCCATCAGCCTTTCAGAAACGTGCATGCATTCAAAGGACCACCAGCCTAAAGCAGGGTGGAGATGGAATATGTTTCACACCAAACTGAGGGTGGCACCAGATATCAAAGGCTGGAGTCTATGACGATGATGACAACAATGACGACGACGACAATGACGACGATGATGATGACGATGATGATGGGGCCAAATCTGAAAAGAGTGCAATGCACGATAGCTATATCGATGAAGAAATGACGACGACGGTGATGACAGAAAAGGCATTAAAGTTCGCTGCTAGGAAAAAAAAAGAAAAAAAGAAAAGAAAAAAAGGAGGGAGGCTGAGCAATGAAAGACTTATACCGCAGCCCGTCATCCTTTTACAACACGCTCCTGTATTGAAAAAAACACCAGTTTATTTATCGGTAGTGCAAACAAGCACGGTGGACTAGGAACCATTTTACACCAGACATGATGATGACAAACGGGCACCATATCTGAAATGCTGCAATATAGCGTATGTCGAGGCCAAGGATGATTAAAATGGCGACGAAGGAAACGACGACGAAGACAGTAATGAGAGATGGAAATAAAAATCATGTAACTAAGACCCAACGGAAAAAGGCTGAGTAACGAAAGAAGTAAAACCGCCGCCACCGATCTCTTCAGAAGTTTACTTGTCCATTTACCGGCGGTCAAAGATGCAGGGAGGACGAGGAATCACTCTGACTGCACCAAGTTGAAAATTACTGTGACGAGAATAACTGATGGAACGTAAGCACCTGGCAACTGGAACCAAAGCGGACGTTGGGCAGGGAAACACCAACCTAAAGCAGCAAGTGAGACGCGAATAACACAGCGAACGTCAACATCAGCTACCCTAACTGTCTGGGGTCTGTCAAGTGGCTGGAGAGGGGCCTGGACGGGGAATCACTACGTCACTCCGAAATAAGTGGGACGAGATAACTGATGAAACGCAAAGGTGTGAAAAGTTCGTGAGCTGGCAGACGCCCGTTTATCAAAATACACTCACTCCTCATCTATCCAACTCTCTGAGGCTGGAGACAACGTGCACTCATATTCCCATACTTCCATGAACACTGCTCATCTCTGGAAGTTCTCTGTCTTTACCCCTGTTTATATCCTCTGCTCCTTCAAACTCAGTGTCCAGGCACCTACAATTAACACATCTCTCTCTCTCTCTCTCTCTCGTCTGCCTTCAGGAGAGCCGATTTTCACAAGTTTCAAGGACTCGGTTCTGTATTTTATAACGTAATTAAAAATATGCCTTAAGCTCTTCCTCCTCTCCAGTACATACGTATTTCCTTTGTTAACTGGCTAACACTATTAATAATTACTACCATAATACTGCACACCATAAAAAAAAAAAAGGGCCGAAACAAAAAAAGCGGGCGCACTCACATACTGCACAGTATACACAATGTCACAAACACAACAGAATGCGACAGAATCAAGTAAAAAAAAAAATAAACATATACTGCTGAAAGGGACACACACACACACACACACACACACACACACACACACACACACACACACACACACACACACACTGCAGAGAGGGATGGACAAGTTTTGTGGTGCATGAAGAATGCTAGCAAAGTTTAGGACGGAAGGGAGAGTTCGGAATCCTGCAGCACTCCGGTGGGCGACAAGAAATAGTTTAAGAAATAATTCAACTCCCTCAGTGCAATGACGTACTTTATATCTCGTCTTACTTATGTTACCACCAGACGATTTTACACAGGCTAAGAATAATCCCTGCTTGTGAAGGGGATTTATGAGGGCCATGTGTAACCCCCTCAGGTCCGTAAAGCCTCCTCTATGCTGAATAAAATCATCTAAATCTTGCCATCTGTTCGTCTTGAATGTTCTACGGTATCATGAGATTACACTAAAACATGATATTAGTCTTGGCTGTGGAATGAATGTATGTTTTTTTCATACTGTCATGTTCTGTCACTGAGCTATACGAAATACGCTGCAAAAAGGACGAAAATCTGGGCCATGATAAAGTGGACGAATAATAATGACGATGATGATGATGATGATGATGATGATGATGACGATGATGATGATGATGATGATGATAATAATAATAATAATAATAATAATAATAATAATAATAATATAATAATAATAATAATAAAAATAATAATAATAATAATAATAATAATAATAAATAATAATAATAATAACGACGACGAAGATGACAATGATGATGATGATGATGAAAATAATAAAAATAATAATAAAAATAATAATAATAAATAATAATAATAATAATAATAATAATAAATAATAATAATAATAACAAGAGTATATATTAATACACACACACACACACACACACACACACAGGAAAACTCAAGAGGGGGAAAAAAAAAAAAGGAGATTTAGCATTACTTCCCTGCGAACATGGGTCAAATTACCATGCCCTTTTCCAGTGGGTCCTGCCCTTTTCATTCAAGATATCGAAATTCTCGTCTCCACCCAAAACGCAGAGCCACAGAAACAACTGCCAGAATCAAAGTTTTCAAAGGAATAACTTGGGTAAACAACGTCTTTCCGAGAAGAGTCATCCGCAGACTCAGCGTAAAAATCAAGACTGCTAAACTCAGAAGACGGATGAGTCAGAAGTTGAGACATACTTCCGTTCAAGACAGCGGGTACCTCTTTCAGGGTACTGTGACCCACTCTGTTAAAAATAAATACATAAATAAATAAATAAATAAATAAAAAGTCTGGCGTTGGCTGGAAGACGCTAAAACTGTTCCGACCATGAGTTAATCATCCTTTAAGACTCTTCGGTACAATAATTCACCTTTAAAGGGCTGAACAAAATCATCTGTAAGTACCGTTGTGTGTGTGTGTGTGTGTGTGTGTGTGTGTGTGTGTGTGTGTGTGTGTGTGTGTGTGTGTGTGTGTGTGTGTGTGTGTGTGTGTGTGTGTGTGTGTGTGTGTGTGAGAGAGAGAGAGAGAGAGAGAGAGAGAGAGAGAGAGAGAGCTACACACTTCCGTACTCAACTCATACAAAAATTTTCACCCAAATAAATATATCTATGAAAAAATTGTCCAACATAAAGGTGAAGAGAAATATAAAGTCTTGCTCGTGTTGACCTTTCCCGCCAAGGCACAGACGACGCTCTCTAATAACCAAGGGGCACGAGATGAAAGAGAGTAAGGGTGGAAGAGAAAAAGAGTACGGCGCCTGACAATGGAAGGACGGGGAATGGAGAGAGAGAGAGAGAGAGAGAGGGGGGGGTAGGGGGGGAAGGTCTGACAATGGAGGGAAAGAAAGAAGGGAGAAATGAGGAATGAAAATAAGGAACAAGAAGGAACAGAAAAACAGCAAACGAGACTGAAAAACAAGAGAAGGAGAAGGGTGCGAGTTGAAAGAATAAAACTAAAAAATAGAAAATACAAGGCGTAAAGGAAGAAAGGAAGCATGAATAATTAGAGGGGCACTCAGTGGAGCGCGTCTCTCCGACAAGGGCACCGTAATTTCCAAACTACTCTTCATAATGAGTTTGGTTTTCTCATCAATGATTAGGGTTTCGCACACACACAAAAAAAATCCCGATCCAGAATCTGTAATTCGATCCGGACCGGCCCCAAAAGTTAATCGACTGTTCCCTGGGAGACGGGCTATCTACGCACCAACTTTGGTCCAAATCTCTCTTTTAGTTTTTGAGTAATCCTGCTAACTGACATACAAACACAATGGGGTGAAAACATACTCTTGTTAGAGAGAAAAAGCAGGAAGAAAGTGAAATAAAACAAATGAGGGAACTGAAACAGGAAAGAGGATGAGAAGTAATGACGAAAAGGTTTGAAGATTTTACACGTTAAATATTGAGAAGAGAAAAAAAAAAAGTGTCAGCGAACAAAGGAGGAGGAGGATGATGATGATAGGAGGTGACTCAAAGATGAGGAAAGACTAGAAAATTGTATATATCACACCTGCGCTTTTATATCTCCTGTATGATATTTACACAGGTATCTTCTTAACACCTTCATATTACATCCCAGCCATCAGAGGTGGTTAAATAGAATGTATGTCCCAAAATGTGTCACTGAGTCACTACGTGTTTCTGATAATTGCAATTTGACAACATTATTTTTCAGTTCTCTCTCTCTCTCTCTCTCTCTCTCTCTCTCTATGCGCGCGCGCGGGGCTGCTCCTCCCCTCCCCCCCACATCTCCAGCTATCCAAGGAGACGTGACGTCGCTCTGGACAACACAACAAAAGGTGACACTCCCACTTCCTGCCTGACTCCCTAAAAGGACCAAAACGGACGAACTACAACAATAATTCCGTATATTCTTAAATGACCTACGATCGAAAAAATATGATTTACTAACTGCCAGATATAAATAAATAAAAATATTTACTTATTTATTTACTTATTCGAATGAGGTAAATGTTTTCAAAGGATAAAATCTACAAAAAAAAAAATGGTTTAGCTATGGGTCAAAGCCACCAAAAATTAGAGCCTGAACAGAGGGATACACAAACAGGTGAACAGAAACAAAACATTCCACTACGCACGAATTAACGATAAATGGGTAAACGAACAAATCAATAAATAAATAAACCCTTGGCACCTTCCCCATATGACACGCAGAATACGATGGTTGAGTGACGCACAATACTGGATGGTGAGGGTGGCGGTGGAAGGGTCAATATCTGGCCTGTGCATAGTCCAGCGTGCCTCCAATATTCATACACACTCTCTCCAATACCCTCACTGACTTATTCATGCTCCGCTGTAATTTGCCTGCACTGTTAGAGGGCTGGAAAGGACGCAATACCTCTCCATTAAATACTTATGTGCAATTTTTGAGTTCTTTGCTACATTGTACACGGTATCTTTTCACAAAATATTTACACGGGGAATTATAGTTCGTCAACCTTAACTCGGCCGACAGTTTAATGCTTATTTTAGGTAGCTGAATGACAGAATAATGCAAAACAACTCTTACGTTATCCCCTAGCGCTTCTTCGTGACTAGCATTCTGTTACAACTCAACATTCAAAGTGGAGCTATTGTAATTTAAGACCAAGTTACAGTGGACGGAGTACAGTTTGCAGAAACTTCCACGACACGAAATAAAACTGTCTGGCATTATCAGAATAAAATATCCCAAGAGAGATAATACGAAGGAAAGCGTCAAGCACATGTTGAGGTTTTCCATATCTTGTATCAGATCAAAATTACACGATTATCTGGTCTGAATTCCTACTGTAATAAATCCCATGTCGCTTGTAAATTTTCCGACACAGTTCTCGCTCCAACACTTCAGTAAACACTCGGTACAGTTACGGCTACACACTGCCATTATTTACCACGTGCATTATTTGTGCTCGTAATAGCAATGATTAAACCTTTTACTGCGATGACATACTGTATCACTATTATTCTTGCTATCTCCAGACGATTTTGTTTAGTCCATGGGATACGGTCCTAACTGGAGTCGTTAGATACAGCCTTCATCAACCCCTCCTTAACTCGGAGGCTCGTCTACCATGAAGAAAATCGTCTGGCAGCAGCAAGAAGAAACAAATTACATCCTCGTGTTGAACGGGTTAGGACAATAACATTAACCCCTTCACTACTGTGACACCTTTTACAAATTCATATCCTTGAAGGCGATTTCATCCAGCTTAGGGTAACCTCTCTATAGGATCGTGTGTTCAAACGTAAAATCGCAAGTGGGATACAGACTCCAAATTTTTTTAATGATGATTTTTTGAAGTACGTAACGATAACGGAACTTATCTGGCCTTCCCATATGGCTGCCGACTGCGTTTTGTAATACGGGATGCAGGCTAATGAAACCTAATAACCACAGGCGTTCCAAAAATAACCTTCAGTAATGAGGGGTTTGTAATCCACTTTTCGAGTTAAAGTATAAGGATACAACCCTTCAACACGATGACGTACTTATACTGCTGTTGCTACTGCCAGGCTGTTTGATTCAGCTGAGGACATACTTATCAGATTCCAAGAGTTACAGCCCACGCAGTGTCTAGTATCCCCTCCACTACCAGAAGTTTCCCATAAACTGAACAAAATTATTAGTATGCAGCTGAGACAGAAAAAAAAAATGTTGTTCCATCCTCCTCAAAATTGTGAAAACAAACACATACATAAATAGGAATTGAAACCTGTATACATACGCCAGCACAACCGATGACGCGGTAATCGACTTAGCATTTAAATACATGAATAATGGAATATTGTAATGCTCTGCCCTTGACCTGAGACTCTTGTATATATCCCATCTGGCTCGAACTAAAGCCTTGTTATTTTTGTATCAATATGGACAGAGAAAATAAATCATTATCGTCCCAATCCTAGCAAATAATTAAGCGCACATACACACACACACACGTGTGTGTGTGTGTGTGTGTGTGTGTGTGTGTGTGTGTGTGTGTGTGTGTGTGTGTGTGTGTGTGTGTGTGTGTGTGTGTGTGTGTGTGTGTGTGTGTGTCATCGCTGTGACAGGGTTAAGGACGGGCTGAGAAAACTTGCTTAAAATCGCTGGTAATCCTCTTAGCGTATAACAGGCTCATACGCATCCCTAAATATCATGCTTGCCACACCGTAACTCTTGCCAATATGTGTACGTTTTCCCCGCTAAGTGGCATATGAAGCTCTCGAAACTAATACACTGTAAATCATTTTAGATGTTTCTTTCCCCTACCTGAATACATCGGTACTTGTCTACCCACTGCAATAAAGCTTTTACTCGAATATAAACGATTTCAGACCGTCTTTTTATGTTTATATATGTATGCATATAAACACGGCACATATATACTAAAATAATTCCTCTACATACCGGTAATTAGGCTATTTACATCTACATACGAGGTCATAAGGTATCTTCACGTCCTTCCACTGAATGAAACCACGTACATTATACTGTACACGATTTCGAGTGGTTTTCATCAATCTCTATACCGCATGAACCTCTCACGATGATTAGAACTGATTTCACATTGTTTTAACCCAGTCCTCTACCACAAAAAACACCCTCTTAATTTATACATGATTTCAGACATTTTTATCTGTATACTAAAAAAGATTATACACAATTTCTTAAAGGTCTATTATATCTATCTACAGCAAAAGGTCTTCTACAAGATTTTAAACAATTTTAGATTATTTCTATTGGGCGTACAGGAAGCCCTCGACGAAGTTATGCAAGAATTCAGACGATTTTTCTTCTATCAACCTCTCTCTCGCATGACGCTGCATTTGACATGATTAAATTTGAAATAACTTCTGTCCCTACTCAGTACCGAATCTTCCTCCCACAGCACACAACTCTCTTCCATAAACTTCGTGCACAGATTCGAATATTCTCTCTCTCTCTCTCTCTCTTTCTCTCTCTCTCTCTCTCTCTCTCTCTCTCTCTCTCTCTCTCTCTCTCTCTCACACACACACACACACACGTCTACTCATTCGTATTTCCCCCCTTCCCCTCCCCTCTCCAGGATGAATCTGCCTTGTGCAAATTTAACCACACATCCTTCGCTGCCTTTAGAGGGACCAGCATTTTTTTTTTTTAAGCATGTGCTGGGATCAGACTTTAATCCTCATGCATACACAGGCACTCTGCTTAAGTCAGTTTGCCAGACTGGGAGAGGGAGATGGGGGAAGTGGGGGTGGAAGGGGGAGAGTAAGATGAGAATTACGAGGAGGAGGAGGAAAAGCAGGAGGAGAGGGAGAGGGGAAGCAGAGCAGTAGAGGGAGGGGAAATAATATAATGATGATAATAATAACAACAATAATAATAATAATAAAAATAATAATAATAATAATATTAATAATAATACCGAATAATAAGAGCAACAACAATAATCATAATAAAAATAATGAACAACAACAGCATCACCAACACATGTCAATAACAGCAACAACACCATCAATAACAACAACAATAACAATAATAACAACAATAATAATAACAACAACAGCAGCAGCAGCACAGCAAGTTACAACAAACCACGCCACCACCACAAACACCCAGAACACAGCCTACCAATGCACACATAATCCTCAGACTACAAGCACCAGACCCAAACCCCATCCGACACGACTGGCCTAAACACACACACACACACACACACACACACACACACACACACACACACACACACACACACACACACACACACACACATCCCGCCATCACACCAACCCTATAACCACCACACACCACACCACTACCTGATATATACAACCACCACAACGCTAGACATCACACACACACACACACACACACACACACACACACACACACACACACACACACACACACACACACACACACACACACACACACGCCAATGACACCTCACCACACCACACACACGCCCTCTCCCCTTCCAACCCCTTCCTCTCTATTCTCAGCTCTCCGGAAGAATGAACCCCTAAAATTGGAGGGCTGGGTAGGGGTGGGTATAAATGGACCGCCTTTATATCAGGCATTCTCAGTGGCCGCTCAAGGGTGGCCTGGTACGATTTTAGCTGACCTAGATTGCGTGGGTGGGTGAGAGAATGATTGGGTGAGTGAAGAAGTCTCTGTGTAGGAGCGTGGGTGGGTGGATGAATGCATGAGTGAGTGAGTGAGTGCGTGCGTAGGTTGGTGACCGGGTGGATAGATCAGGTTGTGGTTGAAAGAGATTAATTCTGTGCGTGGGTGGGTAGGGCGATGACTGTGTGAATGAATGAGTGACTGTGTACGTGCGTGGGCCGGTGGGTGGGTGGACTGATAAGGGAGTGACTCAAGGGCAAAAGAATAGACAAATGAGTGTGTAAGTGAACAGACGGACAGGTGGGGGAGTAAGTGGCTGGGTGGATGAAGGACAGATGCAATGACAGACGGAGATATGGAGGAAAGGGGAGACTGGTGCAATTTTCGCAGGGATGAGTTCGTGGAAGCTTGGCTGGACGGACGGGCTGCAGGAAAACAGGAAGAAGGGAATTATGTGATACGGTGACGGGGAAATTCACTTGTAAACACACTAGCTGGCCACACGAACAGAGAATAAAAGTATGTTCTATCTCTTCACTGGCTGTTATGGTGCCATGACTGTGTTTGGAGGTGGTAAGGGGTTAGTTCGAGGTTCGATTCTGGGTCGGGGTGGCAGTGATAAGAACACCTAATAATGGAAGTAAGCGTAGGTCTCAACTAGCCCCATAAAAATACGCAAACACCTATTCAAATACAAGTGTACACAAAATGCAAACAAACAACCATCAGTTCGTACGTCGCTCTTCGCCTGGGCACTGATGATAAGACTGGGGAGAAGAACGGAAGGGCGACCGAAGAATGAAGAAAAGGATGGAAAGAAGGAAGAAAGGAAGGAAAGAAAAAGGAACGACAAAATGAAAGATGGGCGAAAGAATCAGAGGGAAAAAAAATGGCTAAAAAAAAAAAAAAAATGAGCAGCAAGAGCAATGACCAATGGATGAATGAACTAGAAAGCACTTAGAGGACGCATACCTCCATCAATGCCACTGCAGTATCCCGATCCGTCCCAGAATTTAATCAGGTCTTTCTTGGCCCATGGCTCATCCTTCCACAAAATATCACTGAGATTCACTGAGAACTTTTGGTGATATCGTGTGCACAAACAAACACACAACACAGATGAATACATAACCTCCTCCAACTTCAATGGCGGGGGTAATTACAAGACAAAAGCGGACACACACACACACACACACACACACACACACACACACACACACACACACACAGAGGCTTATCTCCCAACACAACCAGTACAGTGCTCAAAATGAAAGGTATCATTACAAACCTGGATAAAAGAAATAACCAACGTAGGCAAAATGGAGATAGAAGAACTGTAATACCTATCGTGTGTGTGTGTGTGTGTGTGTGTGTGTGTGTGTGTGTGTGTGTGTGTGTGTGTGTGTGTGTGTGTGTGTGTGTGTGTGTGTGTGTGTGTGTGTCCTACGTGCATGCGTGTAATTGGCCACATACCGTACCCTCCGTGCCAGAAACATACAGACTGCCTTAATAATTACATCTCGGGTCAGCGTTATGTTCCACGGCCGTCTACTTCTCCTTGCACCTCTCCCTCTCCCTCTCTCTCTCTCTCTCTCTCTCTCACATACACTTCCACCCCGTCATTTGCTTTCTTTTTCTCAAACTCTGTCTCTGGTCCCTCTCTCCTCCCTCCTCCTCCTCTCTCATATACTTCCTCTTTTTCATTTGTTTTCCTATTCTCACTTACACTGTTTCCCTGTTCTTCCCCTCTATCAAACACACACACACACACACACACACACACACACACACACACACACACACACACACACACCAAAGATAAGTGCTCAAGTACACGAAGCTCACGACCCCATCTTGAACAGAAAATAAGTTACTACAAAAATAACTTGACAAACAAATAAACAAAACAATAACCCCTTCAGTACGAGGTCCTTACTGAAATTAATACAATTGTCCAGTGGCTGCAATATTAAAAGACAAACTCCCGCTGTCAGAGAGAGAGAGAGAGAGAGAGAGAGAGAGAGAGAGAGAGAGAGAGAGAGAGAATCTGAAAACTAACTCAAAGTACTTACAAGCAATAAGTTCATGAATTAAAAAAACAAACTTATGCACAGTACTTAAAGCACACAATAAAGATTAATAACAAGGGGAGTACAGTGTAGGATGAAGGGCGGTGTGTCATGGAAGAGGAGGGAGGGGGGGGGCGATGCTAACAAGATAATATTGAACTTGTCCTTCCATATTACCCCACATAATATGCCGAGTCTGATAATCGGTAGACACATTGAGACTAGACACCTGGTACTGACAGACACATACCGATAAAAATACAAGGACGCATAGGTACAGGTGTCTGGTAATATACATGAATAAAAGATACATACACGGTACAGGTATACACAGGTGGACAGACAGACGGATATCATGTTAAAGATAGACAGGTTAACTTAAAAGATTGTGTATGTATGCATCTATGTCTTCGTATGAATTGACGTCTTTGAAACACTTCTGTATGGGATAAGGAAAGTGTGTGTGTGTGTGTGTGTGTGTGTGTGTGTGTGTGTGTGTGTGTGTGTGTGTGTGTGTGTGTGTGTGTGTGTGTATCAATATGCCCCTTAAGTAATTACCAGCATTTACATTCTGGATGCAGGTCGGTGTCTGTATATAAATGTGTGTGTGTGTGTGTGTGTGTGTGTGTGTGTGTGTGTGTGTGTGTGTGTGTGTGTGTGTGTGTGTGTGTGTGTGTGTGTGTGTGTGTGTGTGTGTGCAGAATATGCATGTAGAGGTATACAAGCATAAATAAATTGAAGGTCTGTAAGTAACTGTGTGTGTTTATGTGCGTGTGTGTGGTCGTGGGCGTGCGTGTAGTCATGCAAGTGTGTGTGTGACGTTAACAAAACCCCCATATCGTTGTAATCCAATTAAGAGTTCGTCAAAACATTTTCATCCCACACTTCATTGTTTCTGCAAAAATGCCATTTAACTTTTTACCCAGCTCTCCAATATACATAATCATAACAGCAAAACAAAACCACGCCCACCGTAATTGTCTTCCTTCACAAAACACAGCCACGGTTTTGAGAGAGAGAGAGAGAGAGAGAGAGAGAGAGAGAGAGAACTACTCATTTGGACTGCATCTGTAACCTATGTCAACCCTTTAACCGCTTCACTTATGACAGAGATTTTGCATTTATTTCTTGCTCTCTCCCGCCGATTATATGCAGCTGAGGAGAGACACTGAACTGGAGACATTAGGAATAACCTTCATTAACCCCTCCAATACGAGGTCTTTCCTAAGTTGAATAAAATCGTCTGGGGCAGCAGGAAAAATAAGGTAGCGGGCAGCAAGACTAAACAAAGCCACCGAACACGAGTGACAATACACAAAGGTTTCTTCTAAGTGGAATAAAACCCGTATGGCTTTAGCAAAAAATTAAATAATAATGAGGCAACCGTACTGTAAGAATTTCGTTAAGCAACATTTTTCTTTTTTCTTTATTTATCATTAACCCTTTAAAGGGGATGGATTCGCGCAGTTACTTACGTCAAGCTACGGTCTGACGATTTTACCTAGCTAAGAAACACTTCCGTACCGATATTTATTCATTTATTTATTTTTCTTTATCATTATTATTATTATTTTTTGAGAGAGAGAGAGAGACTTTAAATTAGTTACACAGCACAAACCACTAATCATATCAAGAGATGGTGCAGACCGAGAGCAAAATCCATTCGGGACTGCGAACATCGCTGTGGGGCGGGGCTTGGAAGAAATAATAAAGGCAGAGCGAAAAACCTATTGTCAATTCAGGACGCTTCATTTTTACAGAATAAAATATGTTTCGCTCCGTGAAAAATACTGAAATACGATATTTTATGATCGAGGTGATAGGGAATATAACGAACTTTACATTCTGACATTTCACATTCTGTATACTCTGTTTTTTTTCCAACAAATGATAAAAGGAATGAGAAAATACTGAGCTTTATACGATTATATTCTGGACTATTCTGGAAACCATATATTTATGTACATATATTTATGTGTGTGTGTGTGTGTGTGTGTGTGTGTGTGTGTGTGTGTGTGTGTGTGTGTGAATACATCATGCCGATAATGTCATAGGTGGTGATATACTGGTTACAAAAAAAAATATATATATATATATATACGTACAGATAATAAAAATGAAGACCTGACACAGCCTAATATTTCTAATAATTCATCTCTCTCTCTCTCTCTCTCTCTTTCTTTCTCTCACGCACACACACACACACACACACACACACACACACACACAATACTACAGACAGGGCTTCGCAAAAAGAAAAAAAAACGCACATACCCGATACAGGAAAAATTACGACCCCCCCAAAAAAAGAATAACAATCAAGAACACGAGACAAGACAAAGAAGTATCAGTTCCGCATGTTTACAATACCGAGCCGAGACAGACACCGATATACGCATGAAAAGACTAAAAAATATATATGCACGAATAAATGACGCACGATTTGGAAAAGAAAAAAAAAAGATGCACAGACTCAGCTAAAAGAAATATATATATAGTGTGGATGATTTTAACCCTCTTATGATAGGGACAACTCTAGTACGTCTCCATTTCACCTTACACCAGACGATTTTACTCAGCTGGCAAAGGGGTCTGGGAGAGTTAAGACGCACAGACTCGTGAAAACGTAAAAAGAAAACAAAACAAACACATAGACTGAAGACGCAAGTTCGTGATAACTCATAAATACAAGACGCATTAAAAAACAAAATTGACGTAAAGAAAATATAACCCTTGCATTTACTTCCCACTCAAAATCAATGTCCATAAATCACACACACACACACACACACACACACACACACACACAAAGGCAATAAACCCACAAAAAAAAATCACTCCACGTTCAGAATTTTTCGCACGGCCCATTTGTTCGTGCTCACACAATAGCGAAAACATTACGAACAGCAAAAACAAGCCAAAAATACAAACAAGTGCATATATGTTCGTTCATGCTGGCACACTCATACAGATTCACATATGCTCTCTCTCTCTCTCTTTCTCTCTCTCTCTCTCTCTCTCTTACACTGCCCTACCTTTTCACTCGGCATTCAATTTATAATCCTATTTCACCCCCCCTCTCTCTTTTTTTAAAACACACACACACACACACACACACACACACACACACACACACACACACACACTCATTTAACACTACAAAGACGCAGGCTAATGAGAACAAGGCCTAACTTTCCTAAGGAGTGTTTTTAACGACAGAGGGTGTATGAGAGTGAGGCGGGCGGAAGACGCGGAAAGACACACGCAGTGCACGAGAGGACAAGATGCGAGGCTGTAAGAAGCGGGGTGGCAGGCAGTGGTGGAAGAGGTCGTTACTGAGTAGGGAAAATATCAGGGTCACTTCAGATGTTACGTCGCTTCTTGTAAATTACTGATTCAAATTATGTCGCTACTGAAACGAGAATTAATGACACACAGTTGAGTAAAAAGAGTTTACATGAGAAATCAATCGCTCAAGGAAAGGGGATAAGTGAAATAAAACACCAGAGTTGTTCCGAGGAAGAGAGGGTTAATAATTTCCCAGATGCAAACCTTAAGAATCAAAAGGAGAGAGGGACTGTGATAATAGCGGTAATAATTGAGTAAGATGCCCTGTGGACGCGCTGCAAGATTAATGCTGTAATAGCTTTCGACTTGGGTACCTGAGTCTTTGAGAGAGAGAGAGAGAGAGAATGACGATATCTCAAACTTGTGATGATAACACGTCTGACTTTTTTGAACCGTTGCTAATTACGCACAGCAATGTTGAACACAAAGATAATTACACCTTACAAATGCAGGTATCCTGAGAGTGGCCGTCAAAGCTTAGGTGTCTGCTAGTACCTCAGTGCACTCAGCTTTGATAATACGGCTGTTCTCTTCTAGGTACTGTACATTAGGCTATACTAGACCCTGGTACATACCTCGGATCTCCCACTGGTGGTACAAATTACAGTCCCACTTACCTGGAAAAGAGAAAAAACAAGGTTAAGATTACAGAGTTCTAAAACATAACAGGAAATATTAATGGGAAAAATGCATACCCTTATCTCCAACTATGTATTTTACTTATTAACATTCTCAGGCTCTTATGACACTCAAATGAATAAAATCGTCAATTGTTAGCTTTTAAAAATACTTGAAGTTTCTCTGTCCAAGGACGTCTTTATTTCCATGTAGATGAGAGAACCAGAGATATTGAGCCCTTACTTTCTTTCTTCCCAGGTAAAACTGAATAGAGATCTCTTCACTTCGACAGGCCAGGACACCAGGCAATTAACATACTGAAATTTGCAGTCAGAAGGAGACCCATCCAGATTTGACTGATTGCGTATATGAAAACGTGTGAAAATACCAGGAGACTTGCATTACTGGGGAATACATTAAAGGGGTGACAGTGAGTATCCAGAGAGAGAGGGGGGGGGGAGGAACAAAAGGGATATAAACAATGGTGTGCCGGAAATGTTGTCGTTTCTAACAGGATTATCTCAGTTTAGTTCCAAGAAAAACACAACTCCAGGATTTCACGCGCCACACATTATTCCACCTTCTCTCTCTCTCTCTCTTCCTTCCTTTTCTTGTGTTCTGCATTGCTACAATTTCTCTCTCTCTCTCTCTCTCTCTCTGCGTGTGGGGGGGGGGGGGCCTCCTATCTTCTGGGCACTGTGATAACACTTTTTACACTTGCATTTCCCTATATTCTGTTTCTGGATAAAATCAGGGAAAAAAGTCGAGGATGAAAATGATGACGCTAAATGTGTTAATTTTTTTTTATTATTTCCTGGTTCTAATTGCTGGTTAAATAGGGTTAGAATAAAAATGATAATACAACTCTTAATTTTGTGATTTCCATCTTGCTGCTCCAGGATCCTACCCAACCCAACTATATCAAACGGAAATACAGTTTGACGGAGGTGATGATAATAGTAGTGGCTCGCAATATTGTGTTAGACTATTAGAACACGACGATTTACATAAGAAGAAGTAAAGAGAATAGTGATGAAAACAAGAAATGATAATAACGGTAAGAAATAATGATGATAATGTTCATCGTGGTGGAAAAAAAAAAAAAAAATCGTCGATAGAGCAGTGACCTGAACATAGCTACTGTAAAAAATAATCAAACTCAACTTCATTATCATACGTTAAACATCACGATCAACACACCAGGCTGCCTGTGTTCTCGGGAGGGCAATTTCCATGAAAACACCTTTTTAACCTTATTACATGACGTTGTAATTTCCCTAATTGAGCAAATATTAATTAGTATCAACCTTTACTGTGACAATGTAACACCGTATATTAAAATTCTATAACTGCGTCCTGACAACTGGTTAATTAAATTCCTGATTTCATATGCACCTCTAGGACTGTATTTATGTGTAATTAACCTGGTGATACACTCGCACCGAATGAGAATTTTATTACACGTGCGGCTGCCAACTTGCGAAATTATACTCTGCCCACATTATTCCTAGAATTGCTATCTCTCCAGCCTGACTGCTGAGCTATAACAGAGATTAACAATACACGCCAAAAGCTTTTCACACCTACGCCAGTGAGTGAATAACTGGGCAGTTGATATGAAGACGATCTGGCCACAAATCAAGGGCCAGATTCACTGACAAACTTACCATCATTTCTCTCTCGAAACTACATTTTTTTTTTTTTTTTAATGATGGGGATGGAAACGAGAATGCAAGGTTTACCCATGATTCTTGTTCTTCCTGCATAAAATATTCATGTTACGAGAGGGAGTTGATCTTATTTTTGTGTCTTCAACCCCTTGGTCATCAGGTTCGGATGGGTCGAATTCATCAGACTAAAAGCCGTAATTTCGTTAGTGTGCGAAACTTCGTAGCACCTCCTCCTTAACGACTTGTTTAGCATATGATCCCGTAAAGATTTGTACGTTAACTACACCGATACTTTTTTATTTCGACAAAGCATGCAACAGTAGAGTACAAGAGGCTATTATGGATTAATGTGCAAAATAAACAGCTGAGGAAGATGTTAGGGAATAATCTTAGTGACAGGAATACGGCCTTGATCTTGAAAGCCTATGGGGAGAAGCAGGAAAAGTGACACAACTCGCCGTCGAAAGTACGAGACATGAGTGAGGTACAGGTGGTTAAGGTGAGAAAGCAACTCAAGCTGTGGGAGAACCAAGAGGCGTGATTTATTACTCTCACGTGTACTGGCTCACCTGTTCTGCCTCACCTGTCCTCCCTCACGACCACCTCCCGGGCTTAGCAATGCACATCATCCACAGCTCGCCCTAAGGCACCTTCATTCACTTCCGTTTGCCGTGTGATGCTTTTATGCCGTATTAAAATCTCGGTAACAGTTTTGTCTTTATTATTTTATTCTAGCTAAAGCTTCCGTATGTCCCCTTCCAGCTTAAAGGATGATGCGTGTAGGTGAATCTAAAACGTCGGGCGTGTGCAGCGTGGTGTGAGTGTATTAGCCTCTGTGGTGGGTGTCACGGTTACTGCCTCTCAAGGTTAACATTCGAACATGTACACTCACACTCCCTGTACATCTAATGTACGGTAGCTATACTTAGTCCGTGCGTACACGCGCGCATTGTGTATATATATATATATATATATATATATATATATATATATATATATATATATATATAACAAACTTTAACTGACATGCACAGAGAAAACGAAGTGCAAACATCAGGCCTAAACATAAAGCCATAAAAACGCACACATAAATATTTACAAACCAGTACAATATAAACAAAATACACACACACAAACCATTTATGGCAAACCAATGCACGAGTACAGCATCTCCCTTTTCCCTGAATTCACACACACACACACACACACACACACACACACACACACACACACACACACATACATACATACAAAACTCAGAATTAATACATACACATCGCGACACGTGCAATAACACCAGTTAACAAACACACGACAAATGCCCTTGATGCCTTTGCTCACGTCATAAAACCCTCGGGTAATATCATCACAACAGTCCTGATTGCTAGCCCTAGCATGGTGCAACACAGACGCCTCGGTGCTGGAGCAGAAACGGTGACATGTGAGGGCAGTGGTCGCTCAGCTGGGCCTCAGGGAACGGGCTATTTAACATATGTCAGGTCGGAGGGGAAAGAAAATATCCAACCTCTCTTTCCATGGCTTGAATGAAGGGTGAATGAACGCGGGGACCCTTGTCGCTGGGAACTCTAATTACAGTTCTCCAGCTTTTTAGTATTCTTTTCTGTATCAGGATCCTACCCAGCCACTGGAAATTATATCATGCAGCAGGAACAGTGTTGGCTACATAGATGATGACTTTACATTACCAAAGAATATCGATATACAGTACAGGGACATTAAACAATTCTGTCTCAAGATTCATAGCTACTTTTATTTATCTTCTTCCTTAGTTATTTATGACGTTCGTGATGACAACAGTCATTTTGATCGCCATTCTTGCTTACCTCCTTATTCATGCGCCCTCGAAAATGATAAATGCTTATCTTTATTTTGCCACTTCCTTCCTTATTTTAAGTTCACGAAGAATATTAATTCTGCATTTATCTACTTCCTCCCCCCAAAAAAAAAAATATATAAATATATATCTGCCTACAAGGAATCTATTATAATCTCTTTATTTTCTTATTTCTTTTTTATTTTTGTATTTCCCAATTCTTTTAAAACTTTTTCTTATTTTCTTATTGCCATATTCACGATGCGATGAATAATGGCGAAACGAAACAAAATCCGAAAGGAAGAAGCACCAGCCTGTAATTCCAGACAGCAGCGGTAAAGAGCCTAACCCACCCACCACAACACCAACCCAAAAATGACCCTTAAAGCCCTCTATCCACAAGGGTCGATTTGCCTACTCCGTGCGGGGCCTGTGGGATCAGCCTCTTGAACCCGATGCTCTTTAAGTGATTTTCGATTCTGCCATCTATTAAATTTTGGGCCTAAGAAGGTAATATGAGGGGTCAGGTGAATATATATACACGGAGGATCTATCTATCTATCCCTCTATCCCTGTCTATCTATCTATGTCTATATATGAATAAATAGTTAACAGGCCCTTACATGAAGACATTTTTTTTTTATCTGCTAATCTGTGTCTGCACAAACGAAAAATATCAATAAGCTAATACATCTGGATTAAACTTCATCTATCTATCTATCAATCTATTACCCGAGAGGTGAATATAGCATAAATATCATAGATGAAACAGACACAGCTTATCTATCTATCTACCGGTATATATTAATCAAACTAACAATATCTCAATTTGTTCTGGCTAACACCTGACAATCTTACTTACTACTGAGATACCTGTCCAGGGCTAAAGATTGTTCTATTTAACTACCGTGTCTAAAAATATCTCTATGATCTATGTGCTTGTCTTTAACCTCTAATTACCGTGTCTATATATTCACTTCTCAGACCTAGCCTATGTGACTGCGTTTAACCCTCTCCTGGCCGAGACAACTCTAGTATTCTCTTCCAGCTAACCCAGACGATTATATTCGGGTAACTGTGGATTACAGGAAGCGAAGTGTTCATACTGTCACCGTTAACTCCTTCAAGTTTGGGACAACTCTGCTGTTCTACTCTGCGAACGAGAGACGATTTTAACAGAGCAGGTCACAGGAAGTTGACAGTGAAGCTGAACTAGTGGAAGTTGAGTTTATCAGTATTTATCTATCTACCTATCTATCAATCTATCCACCTATCTATCTATATATAATAAAAAGGGGAAATATATACATGGAGGCTACGCGTGCCTAACCTATCTATTACATGACACCACATATGTCCCTACTCAAGAACAACCCCAGCCTTCACGATACACCACTACCCTATCCCTATCTGATCCAAGGGTTTTCCCGTGGATGAATGAAATCGCCAGGTGAGAGTCTGAATAAATATACACGGGTCAGAAGGGGAGGCAGGGCCCTATTTTAAGTGACACAGGCAGTTTCAGATGCTTCCTCCTAAACGATTTATTTCCATACCTTAACATACTCTTGTGTTACTAGAATCGTTTTAATATGCAGAATAAACCGCTATGGAAGAAGGTGTTACGATATCTAGGCCACTGAAAACACGATTCACGGTATCCTACATTGCTCCACTATCATGTTCTAGGTCTGCCTCTCCTTCTACCCACTACACTCAATGAACTACTCCTCCAATCACTCTAACCAATCACTACCCAATCAACAGCAACCTGAACGAAAGGCTAATGTTATACTCTTAAATAATGTCAGGGAATTAGCAGGGGGTCACCGAGGCAATTAATTTCCAGACTGATTCCAAACATGTCGATAACAACGCCCTGGAATACAGTGATAAATATTCGTGTGTGTGTGTGTGTGTGTGTGTGTGTGTGTGTGTGTGTGTGTGTGTGTGTGTGTGTGTGTGTGTTTACGTGACGTTCATGCATGTGTATTTGTAAGTGTGCGCGTGTAAATCAGAAGAAAAAAAGAAACCTCTACGTAAAGAGGGAGGATGGAGAGCCAAAACAGGTGATAGTTCGAGTATTCTGAGAGAGAGAGAGAGAGAGAGAGAGAGAGAGAGAGAGAGAGAGAGAGAGAGAGAGAGAGAGAGAACATTACGTAACCTTTATAACGTACGGAATATATCGGAACTGTATTTGTGAAAAGAAAAAAATGAAAACAAAATAATATCAGGTATCAGAATAAAAGAAATAAAGGGCAGATGCTCATGGATATCCTGCAGGTCAAAGGTCAAGGTCATGCGCGAGGTCACACACACACACACACACACACACACACACACACACACACACACACACACACACACACACACATGAATAAGTCCACAACAAGGGATCTATGCATGATCTCTCCTCCCTCCATCAACCCTCAGATCCTCTCCCTCCTCTCTCTGACACGTTTCTTTATCCTCAGCCTTATTTTCTTTTTATAGTCTAATCTCTCTGTCTCTGTCTCTGTCTGTCTGTCTGTCTCTCTCTCTCTCTCTCTCTCAATACTGGCCCAATCTTCTTCAAACAGACCAAAACTTCGCCAACTTTTCGACACCCCGATGGACATTTTCTGAACTGCTGCAAATATTCCCCAACGACGTCCATTTCCAATTTTCTCACAATATGACATGAGTGGGTGACCTGACTGAAGGAATAAATAAACTAGAATGCACTCAGAAAGAGCATACCTCTGCTAATGCCATTGCCATTAAACAGTATCCGGATCCAGATCCGTGGAGATATTGTCTGGAATATATAGGATCCGGATTCGCCCCCAAAATTAATCAATTATTTCTTGGCCCATAACTCAACCTTCCACAAAATTTTATTGAAGTTCATTGAGAACTTTTGGAGATATCGTGTGGACAAACTAACAAACACAGATGAATACATAACCTCCTTCAACTTCGTTGGCGGAGGTAATAAAAATAAATAAATTAACAAATCTCCCGTCTTGCAGGCTTCCCGTATATACAGGGTGGTCCTTAAATAGCACTTCACTGGAAACTCATCTGGCGCGATCTTATTTGTTGCTTGAACGACTCAGTCTGCTGATGTGGTGTGTAGTGGGAGCTGGGAATGAATCAATGATGCAGGGTTGACAGTAATAACGATGACAAAGCCGATCCCGCAACACACGAGAAATCGCATGGGGGACTGGAGGAGGAACGAAACATATGGACCATCTTACGTTACAAACATTTTCATGTATCACACTGGTACTTCTAGTGTATTTCATAGCATAGTTGTATATACTGGAGAGAGAGAGAGAGAGAGAGAGAGAGAGTACCTCAATATACAAGGGATAAGATATAAGTGGCAAGTGGTACGTGAACAAACAGGCCAGCCAGCGGTGGGATAGGTACCGTAACCCTACGAGAGGCAGAGAGAGCAGAGCACCTCCCACAGCCAGCCTCCGTGGTTCATCCCTCAGAGTGGCGCCACTACAGTCCCCAGGTGGGTTCATTTCTCACGCGTTATTGCCACCTTCTGACGCCGTGCTCAGGGAAGGACCAAGGAGAGGGCGGGGGCAGGGGAGGAACAGTAGGGGAAAGGAGGACAGCTCATCTATATATACACCCGGCAAATGTTACGACGTGGCAGGACAGAGAGGGAAAAGACTGAAGAGGAAACAACAGGACGAGACAAAGACGGAACAGAACACGACAGGGCGGGACAGGATAGGATGGAATAGAACACGACAGGGTGGGATGGCTTAGGATGGAGCAGAGTAGTATGGAACAAGACAGAGCAGGGTGGGATATGGTAGGATGGAACAGGACAGGACATGGTGGGATATGGTAAGATGGAACACGACAAGACAGAACAGGATAGGAATGGAGACAAGAAAACAGGACAGCACAGAGTAGTATCACACAGAACACGGCAGAACAGAACCGAGGGACAGGACAGGCGAAGAAGGACAGAACAAAATGACAGAACAACAGGGCAGGACAGAAAAAGGTGCGCTGAGTAAGACGATGCTATTCTGTACAGCAAATGTGTCCCACGATCGGAATGGTCTATACTGTAAAAAATTCATGTGGAAGAAAGGGTAAGCCTGCGGGACAGGGCAAGGGAGGTAAGAAAGGGCAAGGCAGGGCAAGGGATGTAAATATGACGCGTGCTTACGTACCAGGAATATAGTGGTATTGTAAATCTGGGACAAATAAAATGTTAGTGGAGGCAGGACAATGCCAGACAAGATGGGTGAGTGCAAATCAGGAAGAGATAGAGCTGGGAAACGTGGTATGCGAAGATTAAAAGGGGTTGTATATGGAGCAAGTATGGTAGGGCCAAGACAACAAAAGGTAGGACAAGAGAGGAAAGGATAGGAGAGAACAGGAAAGCAAAAGGTACGACAAGGGAAGGCAGCGAAATGTATTTTATGACAGCACGGCAGATCAGGACATGATAGGAAAAACCAGGGTAGGACAGGGCGACGTAACATGTAGGGACTTTATAACTGCAGAACAAGGCAGGGGAGGGGCATAACGACACGACAGGAAAGGGCAGAGAGATAGGGCATGATTTCAGTGGAATGGAGCGGAATGAGGTGAAGAGGAGCAGAGGGTTTGACACGAGTGGGGCTGGATGGAGTGGAAATGAGTGAGGCAGGGTGGAGTGGAATGAGGTGGGGTAGGAGGGTTAAACTTTAGTGGAGAAGACTTGAGTGGTGTGGGGTGAGGTGGAGGGAAAGGTAATACTTCACTGGAGTGGGGTGGAGTGGAGGTTAGATGTAAAGGAAGTATAATGGAAGGAGCAGCAAAGGAAGCCGACGGGGTGATGAGGGAGTGAGAGAGAGAGGAAGCGAGACAATAACACAAATTACCCTAATTAAACTGGCCTTCCCTCCCTCCTCCCTCTCCCTAATGACTCCTCCTCCTCCTCTCCTCACAATACGCTCGTCCCATTCATTGCCTCTCCTCATTTAACTTTTTGCTTTAATCAGTGTTTCACGCTATTTAACGCCCCCTATATGTGACAGGCATTACCCTTCATTGCTCTCATTTGCGGTGTGTGTGTGTGTGTGTGTGTGTGTGTGTGTGTGTGTGTGTGTGTGTGTGAGAGAGAGAGAGAGAGAGAGAGAGAGAGAGAGAGAGAGAGAGAGATTACAAGGGCCGAATAGCGTGAGAAAGGTCAAAGTTCATGCGGAGAAAAACAGCGAAATTAACAAAACACGACGGGAAATACTATTCATCAACAGAATGAGAGAGAGAGAGAGAGAGAGAGAGAGAGTTGGCTATTAAACCTACACAGCCGGGCTCTGACGTCAGGGCTACAATAAATAAACTGTTTATTTCATACCTTAAACCTTACGAAAAGAGCTAAGCCAGAATCCACGTGAATCGACTGAAACCTGATCCACTAATTGGCAAAAAAGGCATAATTACGACTCTTTCTTCTCGTCCCTTTTAAGTACCGTAATGATACGAAGTTGGGCAATCGGATTTTTACAATGTGTATGTATGAGAGAGAGAGAGAGAGAGAGAGAGAGAGAGAGAGAGAGAGAGAGAGAGAGAGAGAGAGAGAGAGAGAGACTGAACGATACCAATATATATACATACATATATATATATATATATGATTTTTATTTCTCTAATCCATCCCACCAACAAACCATCCTCCCAATGCACTGCACAAAAACACTACCAAACGCCTCTATCATAACTTACCAGCTTCCAACAGGCTGATCAAACCGCAAACTGTGAGCAAAGATACACAGAGCGACCCTCTTACGTTTCGGATATTTCAGAATACATCCCATACCATGTACTACTGGGAAAGAGGGTGGTGGTGATGATGGTGATGATGCTGATGATGATTATAGTGGAGGTAGCGGCAGGGGTGGTGACGATCATAATGATAATATGACGACAACAATAATGACGGTGGTGTGGTGGCGATAATTATAATGATGACGACGATAGCGGCGGTAACGGCTGTGGTGGTGGTGGTGATGATACGACAGTGATGATACTATGTCTACGAATAAAAATCCAAATGCCTCAGATTTCCACGGCCATCTATCAATCCAAACCTCCCTCCCTCATGTACATAAAACAAATTGGTATATATAAATAAATGACCCTCAGCCTGGGACCACAACATCCCAGGAAAATATCGAAAAACGATTGAAAGGGCGTCAAGACCTGAACGAATTTATGGAGGCTGGAGGGAAAAAAATTTGGAGAGAGAGAGAGAGTGTATGTGTGTGTGTGTGTGTGTGTGTGTGTGTGTGTGTGTGTGTGTGTGTGTGTGTGTGTGTGTGTGTGTGTGTGTGTGTGTGTGTGTGTGTGTGTGTGTGTGTGTGTGTGTGTGTGTGTGTGTGTGTGTGCGCGGCCAACATAACAGCACTAAACAGTCTAACGAAGAGGCATCAACTCTATAACCATCGCAAACTTTTCCTCTATTCCCGATACTACAGGTGGGCCGCGGCGGATTCAGAGGCAGGTAACATAAAAAGCCCTAAAGGAGAACCATCACCTGAGTCCCTAGCCGACGAAAATGGACCACACATCCATTCACACCCACCACTCGGGAAGGACCAGACCCACACAGCTCCTAATACTCTAAAGACCTAAGTTTCGGCCCGTAATGTAACCTGATAAACACTAAAACTGCAAAAAATATCAGTAGTCCCAACACTTCGTTTCTCCAGTTTCAGTATGTATTAAGGACTATACCCACACAGCTACTGACACTACTTAAGTTTTCGATTGTAATGTAACCCGGTAAATACAGGAAAAAAAAAAATCAATAGACCCGTCACTTCATTTCCTCAGTACCGGGATGTACTGTGTATGTTATTCTCGGTAGCGCAAGATGACTGTATACAAATCCCTCGGGGTTAAGGGGTTTGAAACGATCTCCATTAACCCCTTCATGCCGAGGATCTGCTTTATATATCATTCTGACTAATACTAAACAATTTTAAGCTGAGAGACGTCGCAAGGTGGAGTTCAGAAGCCAAGGAAAGATGTCTCGAGGTGAAGTTCTGACCCTTTTTTTTAAGATGAGGAAAGATGTGTCGAGATGGAGTTAAGCCCCTGAAATTCTCTGATCACTCCCTCCCGTCCTATAATCAACGAATGATTTTAAGAGCGGCGGTGACACACAATAGAAACTAAAGGTGTAATGCCGCTCCTCACACCTACACACCTACACCCACAACCTCCACTCCCTACGCCAGGAAACGATTACCCACTCCACTAACTTCTAACTTCTTCTAAACCACCAAATTTTGAATACTACACTCAGTTACACCCTCATATTCTGTATGATGTTTTGGGTTGGGACACATCATTTCTAGTCTGTCATCTTTCCTTCGCTTCGTTCAAATAACCCATTCAATACGAGGACGATTTTCTTAACTTATTTCGTACAGTCTTCAGTTTTCTTGAACTCGGGAGACTTTAAGAATAAGAGGGTTTAAATACAGCCACCACTTACCCATTTGGTACCCGGATGCTCTATATAACTTCACTGACCCATTCAATACCACTATTCCCTAGCTGTTCATTTTAACTTGGCCTAAAATTGCCATCTCTCCACCCAGAATGCTTAGACGTAACTAAAGATTAACACTGGAATATGGTGCTAGTCACGAGGAAGTGCTGCCGAAGGATGCACAGCCGCAGCACTGTCTTTTTCTTCCACTGAGCTCTGTGATATAAGCAGCAAAAGTAAGAAAATACGGGCCAAGTTAAAACGAATGAACTACAGGATACTCATAACCTAAACATAACTTCATCGATCCATACACTACTTTGATGCTCTCATAAATTTCATGTAATCATCTGGCAGCAGCGAGGAAAAATATATATAAATGATGTCACCGTGTAAAAGGCGTTCAAATACCTCAGTGATTCCTCCCAAGAGTTGTTTTCCAGCGGCTCTTCACTCTGAGATGTCTCTTAAGCCAAATTAAACTGTTTGCGGGAAGGAAGAACAGAAATGCCATCGTAGGGAGTTAAAGGACTGCTTTAACATCTGAAGTACGAACGATACCCCTACAGCTAAATGAAAATAAATAAATAAAAAAGTAAAACCATCGTCTGGTGGTAGGGTGAATGATATTATACTTGGTACTGAAGGGCTTGTGCTGGCATAGTCAGGGACATAAGGAGTCTTGTATTCCACAGCGTCTACTCCACAATTAGGGGGATGTCCGTCACTTTCCTCCCCAACGCATCATATCAAAGAGAATCATCTATGGGCAGATAAACATACCAAGGCTCTCTCAGCTTTGGAATATATGCCGCAGGAGGAGAGCTGGGAGAAGCGATTAAAATCTGGTGAATTTTTGTCCCTGCGCGTAATGGAAGCCCCTAGTATAAATGAAAATATATTTCACGACATATTTAATAAAACCAGCTTGGAAATGCTGAATTATGACACTAACATCACAAAAAATGAACACTAGACTAACGCATAGTAGAAAACCTTATATACTGATTTCTACGTACCACCAGAAGATATTATTCAGGTTGGATGGGACTCCCAGGAATTGCAGGGGTTAAACTTAAGGTCACAAATACTTTATATACCCTAGAATGTTCTGACAACATTCTGAACCAGTCTGTGTTATGGTCCCGTATATTTATGTTACGGTAACGCACACACACACACACACACACACACACACACACACACACACACACACACACACACACACACACACACACACAAACTTTCGCAAACTGTCCAGTCTGTCCTAGCTGTAACGCTGCCCCCTCATACAGATACTAACTCATATCCTTCACCTCACCCTCACAATATAGAACTCACAAACAATCCACTCTACATTCAATACATAACATTATTCACCTCATGTACATCATTTCCACAACATACTTTGTCCTCACAATACTGACGCTCCTGATACCATAACAAACTCACAATATGCACCTCTTCCTCACAACACCAAGTACAACTCACAAACAATAAACTCTGCCGTTACTGCAGCCTCCCACACAACGCACTTACTCCCTTCATGCACCTCACACTCAACACACACTCTGCCCTCACTGCAATACCCACACTTGAGTCAAAACACATGCATTAACCTCAAGCAATTCACTCTCAAAACAGACAGACCTGCAACCTGGTCTCATCAAATGACCTCTGGGAGCGTTCGACGAAAGCAGTCGTATTCTTGCAGCGGCTTCAAGTCTAGAGGAACATGGTGTCAAAACAAGAGTAAATCTCTTGTCCTGCCCTCCTAACCCCACCAGAAATCCTCGTAACCCATTCAGTACGACGACATACTTTTATTCATGTTGCACCCACACAATTTTACTCAGGATCTTCTGTACTGAGGGGGTTAATGGATGCTGTAGATAAACTGCTCGAAGTCTCTCTCTTACACTAAACATGCCTGCAGCCTAATCACCCAAGATTAGCGAATGGATAAAATAACTAAATGAATTTAGAAAAATGTTAAAGTAATGTAGCTATCATCGTCAGACAACACTGTACAATCAACCCTCTTTCTTTGCTACTGTACATGCCTCTGTCCCCATTCTCTCTCTATCCCTTCCCACCGCACTACACGCTCCACCTATTTCAGATCCTCCACTGCCTACTTCAGATCCTCCACCGCCTATTTCAGATCCCCGTCTCTCTGTCGGTCACATCCGCCTCACCCCATCCTCTTTACCCTCCTCTGACCTACATTACTCCTCGCCCAAACCAGGTAAACGTGCGCCACAGATTTACCTGAGCCCTTGGGTAATGTTATTTCATCCCTCAGGTGAAGCTTTTATTGCTGTTTTAACCCTTTTACTACGATAACAGTCTGTCCTGGGCTGTTCTGGATAACACACACACACACACACACACACACACACACACACACACACACACAATCACCACACAAAACGTCAAAATAGGCTACAGGACCAATACCACAGCTAAATGAGAAAACTAGCAACCAAAAAACCTAAATTAAGCACAAACTGTTAAAAAATGACTGAGATGGCAAGTAAAGTCTTGAATGGGGTAGTAAGCATATATTGTAGCTATATCTTTTTTACCTTCACTGAATTCTGACCTCATGAACACAAAAACAAACAACGAAACAGGAATACAACGGGAACACGAGTGACAGGTGACTGGCAACAAGCTGAATGAGGCAGGAAAGCATATTTTGAAAACCAAACTCAATTATTACCGAGCTGATGAAAAAGAATACGAGTGAAAACATTAACAGAATATAAATGTATGACGAATGACTGACACATGGCCGGTATATGAATGTGGCAGAAGAGCATACGTGAAAATAGAGAGGAGATTTTACCTCACAAGGTCGGGACATCTCTAGTATATATATAAAACATGTCCTTCAGCTGAAAGGTCTACGGAAGGTGGAACACGAAACCAGTAAATGAAAACCAATGATTGATAATAACATCCAAGGCATCAAATAAAGTGTGCAAATTAGAGCAAGTGATTTCTAGCGAACATAATTATGAGCAAACCCACGAAAACATATCACAAAAATGAACGACACATGAATGATAATGAGCGAAAGACGACTGAAAATGAAGGATCTTAATTACTGAAAATGAAGATGACGCGGCTAACCTATGCTTTATTCATGCTTTCTCTAGACGATTTTATTTAGCTTGATTTTTATTTATTTATTTATTTATTTATTTATCTTTTTTTTTACCAAGTGGAGATACATTCAGCCTTCATTATATCCTTCACTGCTGAGCGCTCTCCTAACCTGAATAAAGCTGTCTGGTAATAACAAGAGTAAACAAAATGACGTCATGGTAGTGAAAGGAAAATAATAATAAAAAATAATGTGCAGAGTCAAGCAACGCCCAAGTTTACCGACTGTGACAAAAAGATGAAATTATGTGGAGGAAAAATACTGAAACGTAAAACTGAAGCAACTAACTTACCTATAAGATCACTGAAACGACTTAGGCTACTGAATGCGAAGATTAACAAAAATTCAGATACGAAAACGCAAAAAAACAGCAACATCTGCGGCGAATGGCTGAAAAATTAACTCTGAAAAACGGCGAAAAAAGAACTATCCCCAACTTGTCGTGTCTTCTCTCCTGCCTATCTGTCTACGGTCTTTGAAAATTAGTCTCTTGAACCCGAAGCAAATGACACCGAGTTACGGCCAAATAATGTGTCTGAAAATCTGTCTCATCAATCCCACACGAAAGACAACGAGTTACGGCCAAATAATGTGTCTGAAAATCTGTCTCATCAATCCCACGCAAAAGACAACGAGTTATGGCCAAATAATCAATGTCTGAAAATTTGTCTCATGAATTCCAAGCAAAAGACATTGAGTTATGGCCAAATAATCAATGTCTGAAAATTTGTCTCATAAATCCGAAGCAAATGACATCGAGTTACTGCCCAATAATCAGTCTCTTGAACCCGAAGCAAAAGACATTGAGTTACTGCCAAATAATCAATGTCTGAAATTTTGTCACATCAATCCGAAGCAAATGACATCGAGTTACTGCCCAATAATTAATCAGTCTCTTGAATCCGACGCAAATGACACTGATCTAAGGCTAAATAATCAGTGTCAGTTGCTGCTGAATCACGAGACTGATTTTCAAAGGTCGTGGAGAGAGAACCAGGAGATGCGATTGGCCTTTTGTTATCGAGAGAACATGAAAAACTGAGATACGGCAAGTGATCCGAAGCAGCCATGACGAAAACAGGTGACGAAAAATCCCCTTCCGTGCAATTAGTCTTCAAGCGTTACCACAAGACGATTTACGGATGAGGGAAATTCTAGAGGTCTGAGAAGTGAATACAGCTCTCCATTAACCTTTCGACTCTTAAAATTATCCTTAGTTGTAAATAAATGGATTGTGGTTACCTGAATAAAATAACCACGCCCACAAAAGGTGAGTTGAAAAGACTGACGAATGATGGTAGACTTTAACAGAAAAAAAAAAAAAAAAAGGAGAAAAAAGAGGAACCAAAATGATGAGAACGGAAAAAAAAAGTTATACACGACATCGAAAGCAAAAAAAAAAAAAAAAAATCTGTAAAACCAACAATATACAACATAATTCTTAAAAAAAAAAAAGGGGGGGGGGGGGACTGACGTTGAGGAAAAAGTGTAGATGTAACACCGATAAATACAACAGGTGAAAAAACATGACAAATAACTTGACACATTAAAGATATAAATGGTCTAGGGGGGAAAGAAGCTTGGAATTTGCCGTACGTCGTCTCGGTTTGGCGGGGACGGAGCAGCTGCAACAGGTTTGAGTAGTGAGTCTGGTGGCGGTGCCGTACAGGTGTGGCGACGCAGGGGCAGCCACGGCGACACCTGTGGTGGGAGGAGCCGTGGAGGTGGTGGTGGTGTGCGGCTCCAGGGTCTTAGGGCTACGTCACCGGCACGCGAAAGCACATGCAGGCACAGATAAAAAGGGCAGGGAAAGAGCGTGGGAGAAGGACGCAGCACTACCTTCCTCCGTGACGGTCAGATGCACACTAGTTTCCCTCCGCTTCCTGCCACCCCGCCACCAGCCTCCCTTCATCCCATCTCGAACGCTGATTCAAACTTACGATCAATCTTCCCCTGTCAATATGATTTGTATATATAGGCAGAAGAAGGGGAAAAGTCCCAAAGTTTTTTCGTCTCTTATTTTTCTTAGTTACAAGAGGAACTCTGTCAGCATCCCCCCCCCCCCTTTTTCCCTATCTCGAACCCTCATTCACATACACTTTACGATCAATTTTCTGACTTAACTACAACTATTTCCTTACGCATGGAAGACTGGGAACTAACAATATACTCTTCCCATATCGCCTGTTCTTCCCGCAACAGCAATTCTTAATTACCTAAGGGAAATTTTAAGTCTGTTTGTGAATCTCCGTCCAGCCTACTACCTTCCTTCCAAATTGTCCATCTCCGCCCAGGAAACGTACCCCCCCTCCCTCCTCTTCATCTTCCTCCTCCTCCTCTTCCTCCTACCGTCTCCTCCTCCCCATTAATTTTCTCGTCTTCATTTATATCCTAATTGACTTCATTTTTCTCACACCCGTTGCAACCACTTTACAGTCTCTGCGTCCCCTTCCTCTTCCTCCTGTCACCTTTTTCTCTCCTTCATGATCCCTCTTCTTTACCTACACTCTAATTCCTTCTTCTCACACCTGTTGCTATCTCTTTTGCCAATTCTGCAGCTTTCCTTCGACTCCCTCTTATAACATTCTCTGTAGCTCCTCTTCCTCCCCATGTCTTCCTCTTCCATCACTCTTCTCTGATATTCTTAACATTATTCCCAGCTCCTCTGATTCGTCTTTGCTGGAGAAAAAGTAATTCTTCATTTTCCATCTCACTGTCTCCATCATACATTTCTCTTACTTCTCTCTCCTCCTCTGTAACTTCCTCCTTCCCGTAGACGATGAAATTTTAAACTATTGTCTTCCACTTACACTCGCCTTGTTTCATATTTTTCTTTACGTAACTTAATTTCCTCACTGTTTATTCTTACCGATTTTCTTTCCCTGCTCCTGTTTCCTTTCTTTTCCACACTAATCCTCTCTCTCTCTCTCTCTCTCTCTCTCTCTCTCTCTCTCTCTCTCTCTCTCTCTCATTCGTCCTTCAAAAAATCTAGGTTAGGAAAACACACACACACACACACACACACACACACACACACACACACACACACACACTCATCAAAACACGGCGATATTGGGCTCTATATCAGTCGCTTTCATCCCGACGCGACGCCCAACTCCTTCTCAAGCTCGCCATTCGAATACTCAATTTTTCAACTTCCTCAACGGCTATCGGAATGCTTTGAAGTTTCCACCGTTCCCTTTGAAGAAAATAA
>NC_136959.1:66244508-66249508 GCF_032717465.1 Coenobita brevimanus | reverse complement strand
ACTAACTTCACCTACCTACACCTAGCCTAGCGTAACTTCTAACTGAACCCGACTTAACACATACCAAGCTAACTTAACCAAGCGATCTAACCTAACTGACCAAACCAAACTCACATCCACATTAAAGTATACGGTATATTTTAAAGGTTATTACAGAAGGTGCTTACTGCCTCCCACTCCAACATATTACCTACACCAAAGTAATCTATGTAATATCCTGATGTCTATTTCTAGTCTGGTATTATCTGGATTACACTGCTGTATATAAGTCTCTCTCAGCTACACCTGGTTCTAAGAGGGCCGGGTGAGGTGTGGTGTAATCTGAAGTGTGGTGTTGTGTAAAGGGTGGTGTGGTGTGGTGTGGTGTAATGCGTGGTATGATGTGGTATAGCTACTGTGTGGTATGGTGTGGTGTGGACTATAGTGTTGTGAAATGTAGTGTTCTATTGCGCTACGAAGTGAAGTGGAGCGTATTGTTGTGTTGTAGAGGGAAGTGTAATGTAGTGTAGCTTGTGTTGTGTTGTAGTGTATGATGATTCAGTACACTCCTTACCTTTCTACAGCTACTTTACAATACAAAAGCATTATTCGCCCGGGTGAGTGGAGGACTGTTTATGAGAAGAGGAGAATGGGACTAAGGAACAAGGATGAAAGGGGTGCAGGTTGGAAAAGGGGAGGGAGAGAGAGGAGAGAGAGAGAGAGAATGGGTGAGAGTGACAAAAAGAGATCTGAACCTACGCACAAGATCATCACCCCGACTGCCACCCTTCCACAATATAATCATAATTTCCCACGAACGGCTCTCTGATCTCACTGGGGACACGAATCAGAGGAGAAAGGAAGTCCTAAGTAAATCCCCCTTTCCCGTGTCGTCGATCAAGTAACTAGGCTCTCAGTCCTTTATAATCCAGCTCCCTAATGCAAGAGTTCACCGATTCTCCCAGTTCTTCACGTATGCAACGGGTCAGCTACGAATTTGTCTTCCCCAATCTGTATTTCTCCCTGCCTATGACCTCCTGTGATTTAAATGCAGTATGTCTAGGCATCTTGGTATGAACAGATCTTGATTTTGTCTCTCTTTTGTTCAACACTTTTCTAGCATCTTTTTCCAGGCTTCCATATTTTCCTTGTCCTCAGGAGTGATGATGATGATGATGATCATGATGATGATGATGAGGAGGAGGAGGAGAAGGATAATAATAACAACAATAATAATAATACTAATAATAAGAAGAAGAAGAATAACAATAATAAATAATAATAATAATAATAATAATAATAATAGCCACTGCAATAAAGACAAGAAATCCCTCGTTCCAAACAGGTAACCTCTTCATTTAAAAAAAAATTACTTTGTACAATGTAATTCATGCGTACCGCCTAATTACCTGACATCAAACTGAGTTCATTAATATCCAAGCAGCCATTAGACAGGACTCATACTCCCGTGGGATTAGCATACACCCTAACACCTCTTTCCTAGCGATTTAGTCTTTCTATTTATCATGCGTTAGCTCTTTCTATCATGATTTTATTTTGTTATTTTCCTTAGTGTATTCTTCAGTCCACCTCAGGGAGACTTTCTGATATGGATGGATTAAATATGAGTTTACGATGCAGTACCACATTTGTTATAACGTGACGAAGATCCTTTACCCTGTTCACCGCAGTTAATGGCTTCCTTGTATTTCTTTAGCGATTTATTTTTTTTCATTTATTTTTATGTTTACTTAATGCCTTCAGCCTCGCGACGTATCCCTGTTTTATTCTTGTCAACCTCTAGATTATTTTAGGCTATCGAGAAAATATATGTAGTGAAGAGGTATCAGACAGTCTTCCTTACTCCCATCACAACCTGCTATTCCTCCCTGGGCTGAATGAAATCGTCTGAAGGCAGCAGGAATGAAATAAGAAAATACCTCACCGGACTGAAGGCGGTTAATTACTGCGCGTTAACCCCTCCACTGGGATGACATAAATTAGATCGTTGTCGCTACCTTTAGATCACTTCCCGCATCTGTTTAGGAGGGTTAGCTATGGCTTTCCCTAACTTCCTCAATACGACAGCCTTTTCCATGCTGACAGAATAAACGTCCGGAGGTGGCAAGCAGACATAAAGAGAAAAGCAAAAACCGTCAGAAGGTGGCATGAATATATATAAAAAGGTAATCGTACTAAATAGGCAAATCTTCCTTAATGAGTTACTTATAGCTTCTTCATATACATACAGTAGTTTCCATTAACAACTTATTATAAGAGGATATTAACCTAGCTACACGTTAACCCCTTCTGTACGAGTTCTCTACGTTAAATATTCCCGTGTGGAGGTAGCGTTCTCGTATTGAAAGGGTTAAATTCACTTGTTAACCATTTATAATTATATCTCTTAATACCAACACGGCTTTCAAAAATAACGTACAAGAGTAAATGAACCCCCTAAATCAGATTTTTTTTTTTTCACTTCTCATTACCACAACCACTTCATCAAGTTATACAAAAATGTTCGAACTGGAGAGGTTCAAAATGTTCTTCCTTAATCCCCCTCAAGGCGAGATATCTTTCCTACGCTGAGCAAAATCGTCTGAATTCCATAGGTAGTAAGCCTGAGAGAAACACCCGGCAAGTCATGGTGGTGAAGGGGATAACCCGCCATGGTGAGGAAGACGGACGCCTCTTATGTTAAAGGGAAAAGACGATCCAGAGTGTTACATTACCGTCTAAATACCTGATAGAGAGGGAGGGACGAAAGGAAGGAAAGGGAGGGAGGGAGGGAGGGAGAGAGGAGGAAGGAAGGGAGGAAGAGAGGAGGAAAGAAGAGAGGAGGAAGGAAGGTAGGAAGGAAGGAAGGAAGGAAGGAAGGGTGGGTGGAGGAAGGAAGGAAGGAGAGAGAAGTACAAGTTTCAGGAAGGGAGGGAAGCGAGAGGAGTGGAAAGAGGGGTGGGGGGGAAAGAGAAGTGGAGAGAGAGAGAGAGAGAGAGAGGCGGAGGTAAACATCATTAGAGCCGGGGTAGGAAAACAATGCCTTCACCCTGTTGTGTTGGGCCCAGCCTCTCACTCACTTTCTCACTCTCTCTAATTTAAGCACTCTCTCTCTTTCTCACTAATTTACTCACTCAACCTCTTTCTCACAAATTTACTCACTCTATCTCTTTCACACTCTAACTCACTCTCTTTCCCTCACTCTTTCTCACATCAATTTGCTCACTCTAACTTTTTCTCAATCGCTCACTCACTTCCTCACTCACTGATATTTTCTCACTTGATCCTCCTCACTCGCTCACTCACTCTCACACGTCACGCTTACTCACTTTGTCTCTCAGAAATATATCCTCACTCACTTTCCCGCGCGTATTCACTTTCTTACTCTAACTTACACTCACTTTCTCACTCTTTCTTTAATTTACAACTTCTCATTCACTTTCTCTAATTCATAATGTCAGTCACCTTCCCACATACATTCTCTTCCTCACTCACTCAAACCTTTTCACTCTCACTTTCTCACGCTTATTACTCTCCTCTCTCTCTCTCTCTCTCTCTCCACTCATTTAAGGCTTTGTGTTGGGAACTGCGTCTCACTCACTATTATTTACGCTTTTAGTTTTCCACTGAGCCCCCCCAACTCTCTCTCTCTCTCTCTCCTTTTCACTCATTATTGTGAAACCTGGCACAAGAAATCCGCAGACTTTAACATTTATACACCCACAGCCCATAACCCCTTCAGACCGGAGGCGTTTCCCTTTCACACCTATAGACAGACAACTTTTTATATTTCCCAGCAAGAGTTGACCTCGCGCTGCAGGGGGTAAGTAACAGTGTCTATTAACCCGTCTAGAAAAAGGATATATTTATTATTTTATTCCAGCTAATGTGAGTAGTTTTTTTAAAAACATTCGTGGACTTATAGGGTTAATAGGGAAGTGAGAGATGATGGTCTTTATCAGTCCCCCCCCCCACCTCTCTCTCTCTCTCTCTCTCTCTCTCTGTCTCTCTCTCTCTCTTTCTCTCTCTCTCTCTCTCTCTCTCTCTCTCTCTCTCTCCTTCATCACCAGCAGCTAAACTTGCCCTCGTAAGAAATAATGCAGAACTCAACAGCATCAGCTACGTGACTAACTTGGGCCATATATTGAGAGAGTTAGTGGTAATGGACGAGAGAGAGAGAGAGAGAGAGAGAGAGAGAGAGAGAGAGAGAGAGAGAGAGAGAGAGAGAGAGAGCTATTATACATCTATTACCACCACCATCAGCAGCATCGTAATCATCATACCCACTAAGCTATCACCACCATCATCATCATCATCAACAGCAGCATTACCCTCTTCAGTCATCTCATTTATCCGCATCATAATCATCATTAGTCTTTTATAATAACGATCATCATCATCTCTGCTATCATCATCATCATCATTACCCTAACCACCTCCATTTCCACCCTCATCACCACTCTCCATGTACTCCTTCACTTTGCTCTTAATTTACTTCTCCTTATATCCAATGATTTACATAGATTATACTCCTCAGTGTCTCAGTATATTCTTATGATAGTATTACCCCCACCATCATCATCACCACACCACCACTCTCACTATCATCATCATCATCACCACCACCATTACTATCATTGACATCGTCCGCACCATCTCCAGCATCAAAACCATTATTACCACACCGCTACCACCCTAACTATCATAAACACCATCACCACAGTCATTACCACCATCATCTTCACCACCACCACCATCACCATCACCACCGCCACCACCACGCCAACACTTAATTCAGGCTGATCAATTTAGGGGTCCGTTTCCGCCAATCCTGGACCGGTGATGGCCGCTGTAATTGTTTCCGTTAATCCGACACTCAATAACGTTACGCTCGCTTGGGCTAATTAGGGATATATTAGATTAAATTGGACTGGGTTAGGTTAGCTTGGGTTAGGCTGGGGTTGATAAGTAGCAGCTGTGTTATATCAGGAAGTGCTGGGCTATATTAGTGTGGTTAGGTT
>NC_136959.1:66227008-66242008 GCF_032717465.1 Coenobita brevimanus | reverse complement strand
ATACCTAAAATAGACCATGACATTTGTGTGGTCTGTAAATCTATGTAACAATGTCATTTTTCTCCCCTCTTTTCTGTCTCCCTCCCTCATCCATCTCCCCTTTCCCTGTACCTCACCTCCCCCCACTTCGTGTCTCCCTCCTCAATATCCCTCTCAATTCCCTTTCTTTCCTGCTCCACCCTCTCCTCCCTTCCCTCATCCCTCTCACTGTCCCATCTCATTCCTACCCTCCCTTCCCTTCTTTTTCTCCCTCTTCAATCCACTTCCTCTCGCTTTCCCCTCTTCTCTCCTTTCCCCCCAAACCCGTCTCTCTCTCTCTCTCTCTCTCTCTCTCTCTCTCTCTCTCTCTCTCTCTCTCTCTCTCTCTTCTCGCCTCCTCTTCCGTTCTGCTGGATTGGCCTCTCGTCCCTAAAAAAACGCAATAAACCTGAGAGAGAGAGAGAGAGAGAGAGAGAGAGAGAGAGAACGGTAACATGTTGTTCAAGGAAAAATACAATAAACGAGAGAGAGAGAGAGAGAGAGAGAGAGAACGTTATGAAGAAATACAGGCCAACTCCAAGTCTTAAGAACGTACGAATTCATGTGAAGGTGGCTCTTGACGTGTGTGTGTGTGTGTGTGTGTGTGTGTGTGTGTGTGTGTGTGTGTGTGTGTGTGTGTGTGTGTGTGTGTGTGTGTGTGTGTGTGTGAGAGAGAGAGAGAGAGAGAGAGAGAGATGGCCCTCAGGATCTTGCCTTCCCCACGAGATCTGTAATTCAAGGAAGGCACTCCTGACAAGGGGGGGATGAGGAGGAGGAGCAGGAGGGGAGGGAGGAGGAAAAGCAGGAGGAAGAAGAGGGAAGGAAAGAGGATGAGGGAAAAAGAGGAAGTAAGAATGAACGAGGAAATGGGAAGAAATGGAGAAGAGGAAAATAGGAGAGACAGGAAGGAAAGAATGAGGAAGAAAAGAGGAAAGGGAGGGGAAAAAATGACTAAGCAGAAAGAAAATGGAAGAATTAAGAGAAAGTAGGAAAAGGGGGACACAAAGAAACAGAGGATAAAGAGAAACTAACAGAGTAGGAAGACAGGGATGAAGCACACGATGAGGAAGAGGAAGAGGAAAAGGGAGAATGAAGGACAGAAGGAGGAAGGAGGAAGAGGAGAGACCTACGATGGAGGAAGGAAAGAAATGTGGAGCCAAGACAGAAAAAATGAGGATGTGAAAATAGAAAAGGGGAAGACGGAAAGGATAAGAATGAAATGCAGTCGACGTAAAAACAGAAACAAGACAAAAAAAAAAAAAGAATTGAAGAGAAAGAGAGAGAGAGAGAGAGAGAGAGAGAGAGAGAGAGAGAGAGAGGATGAAGGAACAAAATGGGGAAGAAGTAGAGAAATTTAATAACATAAAGACACGGAAGAAATAAACGGGGATAGAGAAGACAGATAAGGATGAGAAAGATACAAAATTAGGAAAAGAACAAGAAAATATAAACAGATGAAAGAAGAGAGGAAAGGAGGAAAGCAGGATAACAAACAGGAAGCGCAAAAGGGAAGAAAGAACAGAGAGCACCGAGAAAGGTGAAGGATGCGAGGTACAAAAATATGAAAGATAAATATAAAGGTGAGAAAGAAGACAGAAAGAAGTGAAGACACAGAAAAGACAGCAAGAGGTGAAGGAAGCGAGGTACAGAAGAAATAGGCCAAACAAATATACAGAACAAAGAATGAAAGATAAAGATCCAGAAAATACGAAAGCACAGAAAGGAAAGAAAGAAATTACGAGACAGACAAGAGCAGACGGAATGAGGTTGACGAAGAGAAAAACGGAAAACTTATTTTAAAAATGAAAAGGGGAAAATGACTGAATTGGCTGGGCACATATACTTTAATTCTGAAAAATGGGCGCTGTTTTATCCTGACAGTAAACATGAAAAGTGAGTTGAGAGAGAGAGAGAGAGAGAGAGAGAGAGAGAGAGAGAATATCCCATCCATCACATATCAAGGCACGCAGGACATTACAATATAAACAAACAAACGCGAACCATAAACACTGATAAAGGGGACTGTATTATCACCTAAGAGGCATTATCGTGGATTATTTCAAAGTTTTCTCCAAAGAGAAGAAGAAAAAGGCACTAAACACGCGCAGCTCTCATAAGCCGAATAAAATCGTCTGGCAGTAGCACGAAGCAAAAATGACATTCTTAACGTTAGGGATTAAAAAATATATATAATAAAAACTGATAAATATGTTTGTCTGTTGACCGGTACGTGAGTGACGCTGGATTAAGTCAAAAGTTCTCTCCATGATGAAGAACCTCCCCCTACCTTAACATACACCTAGCGTCAAAACAATAATATAATCCAGTATCACTACATCCTCAAAACAGAGAGAGAGAGAGAGAGAGAGAGAGAGAGACAGACAGACAGACAGAGACAGAGACAGAGAGAAAGAATCCTTCCCCACCCACGACATCATCATTATACACAGCGGGAGGTCCAGCATAAACCAACTACACGCACCATAAAAGCATTGTTATTCGCACCCATGCACTATCTTCACAGGGTGTAATCAGCAGTTAACTCGATTCCATACATTTTTACTTCATTTATTTAATCATTTCTCCCATCACATGGAAATAGGGGTGTAATTATTATAACTCACCACACCAGTGGTGAGGTATTTAGTTCTTGTCAATATTATTATTATTATTATTATTATTATTATTTCGTAAGAAGTAAATTGCTCGTATTCGCTCAATTTAAAAGCCAACGGGCATCATACTTGGCCATCTGAGTCCCCCAGCTAGCGGCTTCATATGACCCAGCATCATCAAGTTCCCTGTACCGGTGTTCTAGCTACAGTACAGTACATCCAAAAACCTATAAAAATAGCCCATTCGTGGATTCTCAGAAACCGCTAAAGGTACAGACTTGAAATTTTTATGGGATATAGCCAAGGTTGGGAAGCAGATCTGGAATGACTATTGTCCCATTTGGGCCGCTAGTTTCTGATATCGTCCAGGATTCAATGGAAAGTAGTTTGGGCTCCGCCATTTGTGCTCTACAAGGATTTTGTTGCTTTCACCTTCGCCCAACGTGTTTGATACTCTTCAAGGTGGGTCCTACTACACCAGCTCTTCACTTCAAATTGCTCACTATATGAAGGGCGTTGAAATCACCAGGTCCAGCGATAGCTACAATGTTAGGAAATTTATAGTACTCCTTATGCCTGTTGTTTGTTTTTTTCTTAATGTTCGTTACTATAATTTCGTAGCTGATAATTACTGCAATTTGTGTTTATGCTTATTTAATACTTGATATATCAATAGTTTGAGTCCTGTCTTAGGACGAGTCATCTTGCTCAATATACTAGTATTTTAAGACCTATTTATATCTAAGTATTAGGAGGACATATCCAGAAGAGATCTATTATCTAATCCTTAGTGTCTGAATGATATGTACTGAGGACACCTGCACAAGACGGATGACCATGTGGTGAGTTACTGAAAATGCTAATGACAATTTCCGTTTCCTAGTTATTATTATTATTATTATTATTATTATTATTATTATTACTGCTACCCACCTAGTGCACTACCGGTAAAATGGTTTAGATAATACTGCTGTTCATGCTGATAAAAATACGTATTTTCTTATTTCATCTACATTATATTTCCTTTTTTTTTTTTTTACCCACTCCAGACACTGGTGGAAATGAGATTAGGGTGATGATAATTTCTACTTACGTTTTTAGTCTTTACCAATGCCATACATTAGCGGAAAACTGAGTTATAATGATGATGTCAAGCTATGCTATTTTTACTATACCCGTCCTCGTGGTGCGAGAGCGGATATTATGCTTTAGAGAACGCGCGCGTGCGTGCGTGTGTGCGTGTGTGTGTGTGTGTGTGTGTGTGTGTGTGTGTGTGTGTGTGTGTGTGTGTGTGTGTGTGTGTGTGTGTGTGTGTGTGTGTGTGTGTGTGTGTGTGAAGAAAATAACTAAAAATTAGTACAAATAGTAACTACATAACAAACAGATCGCTAACGCCTTGGGTACGAAGTATGATCACACAATTTGTTTTATCCAGCGTACAGTATAATTTCCATACTGACGGGAATAACGCCATCTCCATAAACCGTACGTATCTTCTGACCTATGTATTCTGTTGACTTATCGATGAGTCTGTGCGACGGTCTTTAAAAATGGTAGTTGCCAAAAATGTGGGGAAGGGGTCGTGTTGTGTGAGGGTGCCTGGGGCCTTACAACCTGCACCATCCTCCTACCACACCACACCACACACCATACTACCACACCGTATTACATCACACCAAACCACACAACAGTACTATCACTTCATACCACACCACACTATAATACTACCACACGACACCACACCACACTAATACCACACACAACACAATACAACACCACACCACACTAATACCACACACAACACAATACAACACCACACCACACTAATACCACACACAACACAATACAACACCACATCACACCACACTAATACCACACACAACACAACACCACACCACACTAAATACCACACACAACACAATACAAAACCACACCACACTAATACCACACACAACACAATACAACACCACACCACACTAATACCACACACAACACAATACAACACCACACCACGCTAATACCACACACAACACAATACAACACCACACCACACTAATACCACACACAACACAATACAGCATAACACCACACTAATACTACACACAACACAATACAGCACAACACCACACTAATACCACACACAACACGATATGACACCACACCACACTAATACCACACACAACGCGATACAACACCACACCACTCTAATACCACACACAACGCGATACAACACCACACTACCAGCATATTCCACGCCATCCACCACTCGTACTATCCCATATCATTCCACCACCACACTCTGCCCAACACCACTCCACTACCACACTATCGTACCACGCCACACCACCACCGCACACATGGGGTGATATTGGTGTGGGTGAGGGTGCAGTACAGGTTCGAACCCCCCGGGAAGAAAGCTAGACTACTTCCATACCAATGACACATGACTGCCTCCCCTGCCTTGCCTCTCTCTCTCTCTCTCTCTCTCTCTCTCTCTCTCTCTCTCTCACACACACACACACACACACACACACATACTGACAATGCATGTGTGAAGCCTTTATCCGTGAATAATGTACCTGTATGCAAATTAACCACAAGTGAAATGCAAGTGAAGACAGTAAGTACTTTCGAGAATTACTTTTTTAGACAGTCACAGTGATCTGTCTGAAGATATAAGCCACAAAAATACTTCATGTCTTTACATCCACATCTCCGGCAGTAAATTTATAAAGACGAATTATTAAGAAACATCCCCTAGAGACAGGCAAGGTAACAGAGGATAACCCTGTAGCAGGCAAGGGGGTCTTAGTTATGTTATTCTAGCTAACCTGACGCCTGTGTTCCCCTCCCCCTCTGACATCCAGGTTCCCACACACCTGGCCGTGAGAGTAATGGCCACCACTACCAGAATACGCCCACCACCCAAGGGACACACGACACGACAATTTATACGGTGTACCTGTACCAGCTCTTACCCGGCTGTGTGTGCGTGTCTTGCACACACACACATGAAAAGTCAGGACAAATACGAGCCATATCTAGTGGAGTTCAATTTGGTAGGAATAGTTTGTTGTTGTCATAGCCGATTGTCACACACACACACACACATACACACACACACACACACACACACACACACACACACACACACACATATATATATATATATATATATATATATATATATATATATATATACTTATGTTTAATATTGTATGAGAGCGAGAGCGAGAGAGATTGTAAGGCACTCTTCCCCCCAGTACTGGACCTACTGTACAGTATAGCCAAGGCATTCCGTCATTGTACCCGCTTCACCAACCCGTTTTCTCTCTCACTCACCCCTTTCCCTTGTTAAATCAGCAAGGGCAGTGCTCTACCTTTGTGTTTTCTCTTCTCCCTGTTTGCAACTTTTTTTTTTTTCAGCGTGACTCTCTCTCTCTCTCTCTCTCTCTCTCTCTCTCTCTCCAACACGCCGGATGTGGTGGTGGTTAAAACAGACCTTAGCGGATCAGAGTGGAGAGAGAGAGAGAGAGAGAGAGAGAGGGGGGGGAATCTTCTTACACACACACACACACACACACACACACACACACACACACACAGCATAAAAACACTATCAATGAACTATGCTTTTGCCATGTAAACACAGTAATATAATAAATACAAAATTACAAGAGTTCCCTGCAGCTGTTGCCATGGAAACACATCTAAACATAAAAACACGAGATCACAGCACACCGTTGCCATGGAAACACTTATTTTTTTTTTTTACCGAGGCTAAGATGCACTTCACTAGTTGGTGATGATTGGCTGAAGGCAACATGTCTGAATAACATTTACTATCCCATAATTTTCCCCTCAGATATATGTTGTCAATCAATAATACTAACGAGTAAAGAGATTATGAAGTTACCTGTTGCATTCAGACAATCATCACCAATCTGTCAACTGCATCTTCGCCTCGATTTAAAAAAAAAAAAAAAAAAAAAAAAAAAAAAAAGAGTAGGTATGATCTCAGAAAGAAAGAAAAGCCAACACAAGATGGGATGACGACCTTGTTGCCATGGAAACGAACTAACAAAACAAAAGATCGAAACAATACCTACGCATTACCACAGTAAAAAAAAGAAAAAGAAAAAGAAAAAAAAGAAACGCAAAGCAAAAGCCAGGGATGATAACCACGCTGTTGCCATGGAAACACAAACAAAACAAAACAAAAACGATCAAAGGGCGCTGTTCCCACGGAAACACTAAATTCCTGAATCCCGCTGACGTCCGTTTGCACTCTCATTTCTGACACCAGACGATTTTCTTCAGCTTAGGAAAGGCCTGTCATACTGGAGGGGTTTATTACGGCTACCTCTCACCCCTCTACTTCAATAAGTCTGCCCTACGCTGAATAAAATCGTCAAATGATGGAAAGAATGATCAAATAAAGTGAACAGTAAAAATCAAACATAAGAAAACACTAAAAAGACAAACACTACAGGAATACCAAAAACGCATCACCGTCATGGAAAAATAATGAAAAAGGAAAACATAGACACAAGATCAGGGAGTCACGCTGTTGCCATGGAAACAACAATATGAAATACAAATTCATTCTGTTCATATCCAAGAATAACACACACACACACACACACACACACACACACACACGGCCCCCAAAACATATATCTAACTTCTGCCCACTTCCAATACGAACAATGCATTAAAAAAAAAAAAAATACAATCACATAAAAAAAATGACAACAACCAGAAAAACGTACAAAACAATACCATCACGCTTGACTAGAGAACAAAGTGACTCTCCCTCTCCGCCTGCGACAAGTGAGAGCAACGGGAGACGAGCAGACCAATAATTACACGTCAGGGCCCCAAGGCAGAGAATCTAAATGAGTCTCCCCACGCACGCACACAGGGAAAATGGGAAGTGGGTCCTCGCGGCCTGGGTTCAATCGATATGGCCGCGTTTGTTATTCCCTGTACTTACTCTTACCTGTTTTGCAAGACGCCAGGTAAATGAGAACAACACAAGCCTGTCTTGTTCTTGGAGAAAACTTTGAAATAAATCTTCCCTACAATCAAAGCATGTATCCTAAAGTACACCAGCCATTATTATTATTATTATTATTATTATTATTACCCCAACAGTTTCAGAATGCCACGTAGGTAACAAGGTTGACGAAGGTTCTTGTTATTCCAGGGCTGTTGCTGGAATTATAAGTTGCCTATTTCTATGTTCTTTTGGCTATTAAGTCCACAGTAAATTAAAGAAAATTGCCTACAAAGTTTCCACTGCTACCTATAACTCACAATTAAATGTTACAGACGTTTTATGATGGAAGGACACCTGTAATATGGTGCTGGATTTTTTTTATTTAATTTGTTTTTCCTTCCTCTGTTCACCTGCAGTAAAATAATAATAATAATCATAATAATAATAATAATAATAATAATAATAATAATAATACTCTGCAAGCTTCCCCCAAATACAATACTACATGGATGAGAAGGAACGTTTCGACATTTCAGACACATCCCTGGCTAAAAAAAATAATAATAATAAATAGGAAATATAATAAAAATAAAACAAAATAAATAAAGGTTTACCGGATATAATAAACAATTTTGCTCGAACCCGTTCCAGCGTGGTGGCGGCGACCGAAAAGCCGGACATGGTAACTTCCTTTACTCTCAATCTTCCTGCTGCCACTGACTCTCTGCTGGGTTTACATCACGGGAATATTAAACGAACTACAATCAGGCCACGCTGACTTACGGTTTACCCCCGTCGCTACACATAACCAATGAATGATAACGCAGTGATTCCAATAACCCACTTACCCCCGTTTTCCTCTGTTCCATACACACTTTTCACCCTCTTGGATGTAGTGTATGCGTAAGAAAGAAAGAAAGAAAGAGAGAGAGAGAGAGAGAGAGAGAGAGAGAGAGAAATATTAGAGAAAACTGTTTAAGGGGTAACTAACCTGCTTAAGGAGTTTCTGTTGCCTGAGCGCGGCCTCCTCGTCCACAGAGCCGGGGATGGCCTGAGGGGTGGTGTTGGCGTTGGTCATCCACCCTGACGATGACATGTTGCTGCAAAATGGGTAAAAAAATGTTCATCACTCACATCCACATCCTGGCTGAATTAAAGACCTCACGCATGCACAAAGGCACACATAAAAACTCAAAATCCTCACCCATCCACCTCTCTCTCTCTCTCTCTCTCTCTCACACACACACACACACACACTACTTTCCACCATTACAAAGTGTCTGAAGCTCCCACCACTCATTCTCAGCTGAGTAAAAACGTCTGGCGTCAGCTGGAATACATTACTAGAGTTGTTCCGAGCATGAGAAGGTTAAAATATACTTGGATTACCCTCCTGACATTTTCTTTAACCCCCTCGATCCGGGTGACGTTTTTTTTAAGTTTATTCTTGCTGCTACCGGACGAATTTATTCAGTTTTGTTAAGACCTATGGTTGTGAGGGGATTTGATAAGGCATACGTAATCCCTCCAGTTCACAATGAATCCTAAACTGACTAAAACCGTCATAAGGGGGCAGGAGCAAAAGGATGCCCCGGACACGATACGGCAAATCATACTGTGCTCTCTTTACTCTAACTTGGTCCAGATTGTCATCCTTTTCCAATTCATTTCACGTAGTTCAGTGGCAGAAAATGACAGCAGTGCTAATCTATTGCAACAAGTGAACACTGAAGACAGAGAGATGGTAATTTTAGGCCAAGTTAGTGTAAAATGGGTACAGAACTCCTTTTCAGACACCAGTTGTCATGTGCGGACTAGTGTTTTGGCTCTGGGTGCGGTAGTATTCTTAATCCACTGAACCCGGCGACTTTTTCTTTGCTTGTATGTTTATCTTTCTTGCCTTCGGACAATTTGATTCAGCTATGGAGAGTATTTTCGAAATGAATGAGTTTGATACTGCCTCCATTAATTCCTTCAGTACTAGCGGTCCTTCTTAACCTGAATAAAACCGTGTCAAGTAGCAAGAATGAGATATAAACAGTACTGAAGACCTAGTGAAACCGCAATGAAGGGGTTAAAACTGAGAGGACGAGGGGGTACGAGTGTGCAAGTCCCCACTATCTGAGAGGAGATATGGAACAGCTGCATGCATTAAATTTACTGGTAACTATGATATGCCACACTACCACAACAAAGCGTCGGCTGGAATTGTTGTGGTGGGTGGTGGAGCTGGGGGGAGTACAACATTTTGTGAAGATGGATGTTGTAGACTGACTGGTACGTGCGTGACGATGGCTAAAATCAAACTTTTCCCCGAGAACAACAACATACGCACATAAAGTAAGCACGCACCGCTCTCATATTCCTAGAAGATACAGATGACAACTTCCCTGGACAGTATCATGAAGCAACATTACGAAGACAATAACAAGAAAGGTAATACACTGCAACAGGTGTACTTAATTACTTTGCTACGATACCTTATCTTGAGCAGGGTACCAAACGATTTCGCTCGACTTAGCAACGATCTCTAGCAGCAAAAGGAAGAATGAAGGCAATATTTAACCCCTCAGCTCGAAAATCCCTCCTGGGCTGAACAAAATCGTCTGGAGATAGCAGGAATAAAATCTAAAAAAGACGTCGTGGCAGTGAGTGTATTAAAGAGATGAGTCTGTGGGGCTGGGTGGAGGGGAGGGGGGCTCTTGAATTATTTACCGAATATCGATGTGACCAACGCTTATACACACACACACATCATATGGAATCTCTCTCTCTCTCTCTCTCTCTCTCTCTCTCTCTCTCTCTCTCTCTCTCTCTCTCTCTCTCTCATACCGCACATACCAAAGCCCCATATTCCGTTACTGGTATAACTCCAATCTTGCTCTACCTCACGCTTGCCTATTTATATCACTTCCTCCCATACTATCACCACCACCACCACCACCACCAGCATCTTCCTCTTCTTCAAACACCATACCGTCACCATCATCATCATCATCATCATCATCATCATCACAATAAATCATCTGTATTATTAACATTATACAGGCTACATCCTTAGCATCACCTGCCACCATCACTATCATTCACAATATTTACCACTACCCTCACTATCACCACCCTAACTACCAACATACCCATTATTATCACCAACGCAACGACCATCACCATAACTACCACCAAACTCATACTACCATCAGCAAAACCACGATCACCATAACTACCACCACACCCATTACTACCGCCTACACAATCTTATCCATCACTATAATTATCATCTCACACCATTACTACCACCATAAAAACCACCATCACCATAACTACCACCATCAACGCAAACACCATCACCATTACTACCACCATGAAAATCACCGTCACCATAACTACCACCATCAACGCAAACACCATCACCATTACTACCACCATAGAAACCACCATCACCATAACTACCAACAACAACGCAAACACCATCACCATTACTACCATCATGAAAACCACCATCACCATAACTACCACCATCAACACAAACACCATCACCATACCCACCACTTCATGCACTATACCATCACGACAACGACACCATCCCTATAACGACTATTATCTACCACACTACCACAGCAACCACTATTACTACACCACACTTACCATCACTTTAACAATCACCATCACCACGGCTACCAATATTACTACTACTACAACCACCACCAACACAATCACCATCACCACCACCAAGGCCACCAATATTACTACTACTACCACCACCACCAAAACCATCACCCTCCCCCTCTCTCTCTCTCTCTCTAGTTTCTGTAAATGCAATCAACCAATCTTGTGTATATATCTGAGGATGTTAGTGGTAAAGGAGAGGGCTAGTGACCGCAATACGTGAGATCAATGAGGGTGGGGGCGGGACACAGCACCTGAATTTCGTTATAATTGACTTCCATTAACCTTCTCAATACCAGGATTTCTATCGAGTGAGCAAAATCGGTGATCGTTTAAATGGATTCCAGGGTGTGAATGTACTGCGGAGGAAAGGGTGAGTCGAGATACTTTTATGAATGCTTTCCCTCTGCTGAATAAAATCGTCTGGTGTCAGCCGGAATCAAGCACCCACGTACACCGACAGCATCCACACGGTTAACCATTCACCAGGCACACCAACTTAAAAAAATCAGAATCATCACACCAGTCCCAAATGAAACTGTCCTGTCATCCTATAAGTCTCCTAGCATATGCCGTAAAAAAAAAAGAAAAAAATCGTCCGATGGTAAGACGATGGGGAAAAAAAGTCGGTCCATCTTCCTCAAGGTAATACTGGGCATTACTTCATACCTCTTTTATTACTTCCGGTCTTACCTCAGTTCAAAACACTGCCCAGCGGTGGCAAGTACAAAACAAAATGACGTCAACATACTGAAGGGAATTACGGAGTGATTCTAGACCCTTCATCGCGAAAAGTCTCTCTCTAAACTAAATACAGTCGTTCGGGAGTAGCAGAAATAAATAAATAAATAAATAAAGTAATTGGCGTAAATCGTCTCGCCCACGCTGAATAAAATCGCCCGGCAGTTGATGAAGATTAAGATGGGACGCCGCCGTACCAAAGGGACTAAGAATTAAGTTGTCTGATATAGGTTAAAAAAAAAAAATAATAAGTGTTCCATTTATCATGCTTTAAGTTTCTGAAAAGATAATTTGGATTTGTTTTCTTTCCTCTTACAAGAAAGCGTGCCGTGGCTTGCTCGCGTGATCAGGTAGGTACACACACACACACACACACACACACACACACACACACACACACACACACAAACGTACACATTCATACATACATAACCTACTCATCCTCTCTCTCTCTCTCTCTCTCTCTCTCTCTCTCTCTCTCTCACACACACACACACACACACACACATATTCATACATACATAACCTACTCATCCTCTCTCTCTCTCTCTCTCTCTCTCACACACACACACACACACACACACACACACACACACACACAACAAAAACTCATAGGTGTGACCTTGTGATTACGGTGGAAATCATGAAAACTGAAACTAACTTTCGTGGTGAGGGGAAGGATTACGAGGATGTGGCACGGACGGAGGCAAGAAAGTAGGTCATTTCTTTATATAACTCTTACTTTTTTCATATTATAAGCCAGTTTCTTCTTGTTTTTATTTGGTCATTTCTTTCTATGGGTTTACTTTTTATTTCTGAGACATTTGTTGCCGTTTTTCTTTTTTTTTTTGGGGGGGGAGTAATTTCCTTCAATGGCTTAACTTTTCCGTTATTTTTAAGTCATTTCCTTCTTTGATCTTTTCTTATTGGTTATTTTAGGTCATTTCCTTTAGTGCTTTTGCTTTTTGTTATTTCCTTCTTTGGGCGTAATGTTATATTTTTTAGTTCTTTTCTTGCTTTGACTCATCTTCAGCTATTTAGGTATATTTTTCCTATTATTATTTTATACTTTAGGAAACATCTTTTTCTAGACCTCAAATATTTCACTTAATCTCCTGAGTACTGTGGTAAAAGTTTCATGTCAAAGAAGGCCTTGCAGTAACGCGTTCTGGTTGGCTTTAAAAAATTGTCAGGAGTTTTTCTACTGACCAATAAGTTACCAGGGATGTATGATGTAGTATACTCTCCCTCTCTCTCTCTCTGTGTGTGTGTGTGTGTGTGTGTGCGTGTGTGTGTGTGTGCGTGTGTGTGTGTGTGTGTGTGTGTGTGTGTGTGTGTGTGTGTGTGTGTGTGTGTGTGTGTGTGTGTGTGTGTTAGGCTGGAAAAGTATGACGCAAATGACACGCCCACGAGGAAGTGTAAAAATAGCTCGAGAAATAGGTGCAAAGGAAGATTAGGCTAATCTAAAAATATAGGTCACCACAGACAGACAGACACAGACAGACAGGCAGCAAACGCGCACACACACACACACACACACACACACACAACAGAAGTATTACCTACACATTCTACCCACCCCACAACACGTAACACAAGAGGTTGGTGTGGGTGTGGGTGTGAGGAAAGGGGTCATGTGAGAGGACATTAGGACAGTACACACACACACACACACACACACACACACACACACACACACACACACACACACACACACAACCTCCATACCCAAATCTGAGCCAGGTAAATATAGTGAGGTGGGGGGTAAGAAAGGGCCAAGGTTAACTCCCCGGTGCAGAATCGATACCAGGGGGGGGCGGGGGAGGTATTTAGACAAGGGGGGTCGGGTTGGGTATTCTGACCTAGCTTCGCCTCACACGACCCCATTCCCCACATAACCCCCACACTCCCACACCTTTACTGCTGTGTAAGAAGGAAACAGGGTTATAGGTGTGGGAGGGGATTATATGGAGGGGTGCTCTGTGTGTGTGTGTGTGTGTGTGTGTGTGTGTGTGTGTGTGTGTGTGTGTGTGTGTGTGTGTGTGTGTGTGTGTGTGTGTGTGTGTGTGTGTGTGTGTGTGTGTGTGTGTGTGTGTGTGTGTGTGTGCCTCCTGACGACACTTATGTATGACGCATTACGTAACACAAACAAACCAGCCACCATTGATCTGATTTTCTGTACATTCTACATCCTCCTGGGTTTAGAAGACTCCCTAGCGCCTCCTCCTTATCCATCTTTATCTATCTTTATTCTCATCTATTTTTATTTTCATCTATTTTCATACTTATCTATTTTTTATTCCTATCTATTTTTATCCAGGTCTTGATAATTTCCAGACGATTTTACTCAGCTTAAGATTTTTTCACTTCCCTAAGAACTTTTCCTTACCGATTTATTTTTTAACATGACTGGCTACTACTGTTTTGAACGTTATCTATGCAGAGTAATGGTGATAGTAGAATGATTTATGTAACACAGAAGAGGATGGCACGGTGTGATAAGCAAAATAAATCGCTTTGGAGGAGGCGTTAGGGAGCTTCCTTTACCCACGAGGACACGGGTCAAGGTCTCTCCCAAGTTCAATAAGCGTCTGAAAGTAACATGAAAAAATACGTAATCGGAAAGAAGGGGTTAAGTCCAACAAGTCCTTTCCAAGTTAATTAGAATCGTCTGAAGGAATTTAAAAAAAAAAAAACATCATGCTAAAGGAGTTAAATTGATATTGGACGAGGCGATAACTGATAAGGGCCTCTGTTCTTGCTGGGTAAGGTGGCTCCCTATCACCTTTTCCTCAGCGATTTATTTTTCCAAACTATTAACATCACCCTTTTGTTATTCTTACACCACTTTTATACGGATCTAGACTGCATGAATAACACAGGAATATAGTAACGGAGCATAAACAGAAATAAACCTGTAAGGAAGTTGATGTTAGTAAGCTTCCTCACCACACGGGA